>NC_051185.1:76248065-76410565 GCF_013339695.2 Rhipicephalus sanguineus
AAAAATGATCCTGTACTATGGCTTTTGTGCCCATTGCTGAGCTCCACTAATGGTACAATAACATTAAGCCTTCCATTACGGTTATAATGGAAGGCTTATTTATTTTAGTGTATTTGTACTTTTGTGTAATTGTGTAAAAATCAGCAAGGAATGAACGTGTGTTTGGCATTCTGAATTACTTAATGTTTTGACCTGATATCTTCCTAGTTCCCGTTTTTTACACCTTTTTTTTTTTCTTTTTTAATCGTGCTAAGGGTAATTGGTGGTGAATGTACTGTTATATTTTAAAGTGCAGGTCCGAGTTATTCTTTATACTCTTTGAATTTTGTTGTTGTGCTTTTGTGTTCCTAAAAAAAAAAAAAAGAAAGAAATCTTTGCATTTTTTATGTTGCACTACATCTGAGCAAATGCATGGGTGGAGGGACCCTTTAGTCAGGCAGAGCTAATCTGCCTTTAGTCCCTTCAACCTAGGCAAAAAAAATTTTGTCTGAATAAACTGAATTGATTCTAGTAAGTAGTTTATACAACATAAATAAATAATTGATATTGACGTGAACAGCGCGTGTAATACACAAAGGACGAGGAACAGACGAGGACTAGCGCTATATATATACGCGCTGTTCACGTCAATATGGAATACCAACTAGCCCGGTCACACACCTTGCTTCAGATAAATAAATAATTTCTTAATGTGACATCGTTTATGCACGACCTGAAACTGCCTTACAGCTGACGGTATTTCAATGTGCAACGTTACGTTAAGGTGGCCTAGTATGTTTAGTCATTCTAGTAATAATACCATTCACCTGATCTGTAGTTTGCATATGCCACACTAACAACGATGCCAAGTGAACCAGGCCTTGTCAGCAGGCTACTTAATGTTTTATTGTGTTCGTGCGTATATCTATTGGGTTTTTTGTTCTTCTGTTCTTCTGTAGAAAATTTGAGTTGCTTTCACTCTCATGTTAAAAGCAACGCTTGGGCAACGTACAGTACTTACCGACTGAAACGCGAAAATTTAAGGTTGAGTAATGCTCGTACTTTCGTTTTCAGCGTCGACACTTCGTGTCATATCGGCATAATTTTGACTCGAACACATACATCGGAGCCAATCTTGCCCTTATATAACGGCCATATTTGGAGCGACATGATGCGGCTATCGCGAGAAATTGCTCATAGGAGTCGTTATACTAAATAAACAAATGTCACGTTTTCAATCCGTGAGTACAGCACTTCGGCCACCGTTATGCAAAAAGTAGGTGTTCCCGCTAAAGCTGATAGAAGTTGAGTCTTTAGTAAACAAATAAGTCACAGTTTCCTTTTTCTTACCTGGACTTCTGCAGTCACCTTCGTCACGCTTTTGCACACATCACCTTTGCCGGCAGCGAACTGCATTTCCGCCACTGCCGCTGTAGTGGCGATCGAGACAGGTTGAGTGAGGTTTTTGTTCAGCATAATCGCACAGTCCTAACAAAAGAGGAACGAATATTGATAGACAACTGAATCATAGTACTGAGATTGTGTGAAAGAAATTATGTACAGTTAAAACTCAATCAAACGAAACCCGGTTTTACGAAGTTCCCAATCTAACGAAGAAACTTCCATAGCGCAGGAAATGCCCATAGGGTAGTGTGGTCATCGACTCGAATTAACAAACTAATTTGGCTACCAAACTCGATATAACGAAGCTTTCCCTGAAATACCTCAGCGAAAATACGGTTATTTTCTTTAAAATTTGACCCAGACGAGTTTTTCTTCGAGCGGGCGCTCTAACGCTATCGCGTTAAAACATCTAGGTACCCTAGTTAAGGCCCGGGCTTTACTTCGACAAGGCTCCAAGCTGCGCTCATGCACGTACCAACGAACCCGGCAATTGGCAACGCTCTTACGTGCCCGGATGGTGCTAGATGCAACGGTGGTTGCTTCGTGGTTTATGCGACAGTTAGCACGAATCATCTCCTCGCATCTTCCTCGCTCGGCCTGTTCGCACGATCATTGCATTCGTTCTCCCCGTCATCGCATATCAGTAGCCTGTCATAGCCTCACGTGACCGCCTACGTGGTTTGCATCGCCCGGGCACGGTGTACCCTATGTTTGGGCCGCCCCCGCAAATGTTTCAGACGCGCAGGTGTGGGTTGCTGGCAAAAAGCAATGCGGTGGTAACCTTTAAATTTAACTATGCTACAATCTTAGATATCGAAGGAGGAAAAAATTCCTTTCTGCGAAATTTACACTTGTCCGCATTATGTTCCGGTGCGCAGTGGTTCATCGTTACGGGACTAGGGAAAGTCTCTGTCTGAAGAAGGCGCCAAGCGAAAGGCAGGCGGTGTGGTGGCGCTTACTTCAGACACCGACGTTCCCTAGTCCGGTAACGATGAACCACTGCATGCGCACCGGAACTTTCTCCAGACAATTGTAAACTTTGCAGTAACAGGGTGGGCTTGAGCCACATGCTCCGAACGAGCCCGAAGGCCCCCGTGAGGGTCAAATTCCCAGACGGGCCTGGATAGGAGGCAGCGCTCCTCAGCTCCGGACCACAAATACAAGCGCGCTTAAAGGAGTACTGACACAAAATTTCTAAGGTGAGATAACCTGCGGGATAGATTTGTGTGGACGCACACGCATCATCTACGAAATATCAACGGATAATGTAGCCCAGAACACACTTAAAATCACGTTTGAAGTGCGCGTCGCGCCACTCCACGTGAAACGCGCCTTTGGTTTTCTTGTACACAACCAACCGCCACCTGCGTCACGAGTTTGTGTTGGCTGCCACGAATGTTGCGGGCATGTCGTACTGTGGTGTGTCGTACCTTTCTTTTGTCCGTGTTTCTGCGCGGCCCGTTTCAAAGATGCCATAACCAATTCCAACTTGCCCAGACATCAATTCTTCTGCAATCTCCCACTCTCTCCTACTAGACCTTTTCAACGGAAAGAAGGGGAGACTTTCACGGGAGTACAAAGGCTGATATCCTCGCCTCGGCAGTGCATCTTGGGGGGTCACGAACATTTACAACGTCTCAGAAGGAAGTGTAGCAGCACCCAGGAAGCATTCATTGAAACGAGTTGTCGACGCGGTGCTCATGCGCACGCGGTCTTGTGTGCTCACGTAGCCAGCTATGTTTACATAAAAACCTCTCTGGGTCCCGCCTCCCTCGGCGCTCTCTGCAACCGAAACTGCGACTGGACGCTTTAAAACAGTCTCCAAATAATTAATGGTTGCGCGCTCGCGCAAACGAGCTTTCCAGCCGTATAAGTGGGTCGTTAACTACTTGTTGCAACAGAAAAAACAAGATGCAAAATTTTGGTGTCAGTGCTCCTTTAATACGGCAGATCGACAACGCCGCCAGGGCCCTACCCTCCTCTGAAAGAGAGAGGGGGCACCTTTCTCCCTATTAAATAAAGTTTGTTCATCAGCATCGATTTTACGAAATTCCCGATTTAACGAAATAATTGTATCGTGGTCATCGTTTCGTTAAATTGAGTTTCAACTGTATGCGTTTTAGAAAGCGGTTAGCCAACATTAGGCACCATTGGTCATTACTAAAGATTAGTATACACAGACAAACAATCACAGTAGTGGAAGTATAGGTATAGTGCGCTGATCGGCGCATATATTTTGTACGAAAGTACATCTTGTTGGAAGCGTATTTTTCATAACAATTGAAAATCGGAAACCACGGAGTGTAGTGGGAAGAGCCTTAGCAGAGCTGTCTTCAAATGCCTGCTCAAGTTTACATGTCGGAATCAGCAGAAAACCACCGAAGTGGGATCATAGTGGCCTCAGTTAAGTATTCTTGCGTGTAATTATGAGGTAATAGGCTTCTTCTGTACATTACACACCACGACAATGTCACTGCAAGAGGAAGTTCGGTGAAACTTTAAGGGTGGAACAGCGAAAAACGGAGAACGAAAGGGGAATATCATAATCTGTAGGGCATATCTGACAAGCCATGTTGTTCGTCCTATCTGATGAGTGGGGGCGTGTGGCGTATCGTAAAGTTTCATCTCCTCGACTTCTTGCTGCAACTTCCATCTTCGGAACATAAAAACTCAGAGGGTCCCGCGTGCATTCACCTAAGACAACTAGAAGGCGAAAGCCATCTTTTTCTTCTTTTCCTTCTCAGTCGGTGTATTTACCCTCCGCCGCCCCCGTTCGAAATATTTCTGAGCCTAACGTGGTTTTCCACTGCCTCCGGGATCGGGGGCATTGCAGGCTTTCTGCACCTCACCTGGTTTTGCGCTGCCTCCGCGATCGGCCCACCTTTGACCAAGCGATGATGCCATGCTATGACGTCATCATGTGACGTCACGTTATGTGACATCACAGTGACGTCATGATGACGTCTTATGGTGACGTCATCACGTGATGGTTTTTCGCATCCCTCGTGTTAACGCCGACGCCGCCGACGGTCAATTTTCGCGTTTGATGAGGCGCCTGAGGCTTTCGCCTTAATATACGAGAAAAACCATTTGACTACTCGCGGTCATTGTTCTTCTAAAGTGCGCTAATATGGCGTGATCTCCCTGTGAAGGAACAGCCTAGCAGACGATGGGCCCATCTGAGAGCGTTTTGTGGGCCTCAGCTTACCACCAGGATTTTTGGAACTTGGCGCCTACATATGGCGCTGACACGCAGAAAGGTCGCCGCTCGCGCACGCTGGTTAAAGATCTGGGCGACTGTACTTAAGCCTCGTTTTTTTCGTCGATTATTGAAAACGTGCGAAGCCCTTCTCCCCCGGATCCTCTCTAGTCAATGTCCATCTGAATCAGTGGAACGATCTAACGAATTATTTGTTGATTGAAAGTTCTGATAACCTCCTTGATTTCTCTGCTACCTACACCGAACCTGCAATACTCAATGACGGAGCAATTTCAAGCGTATGAAGTAATGTGACACGTGTTAGACAGGTGAAAACGGATGTTTTGGTGGGAGACGTACCAAAAATCTGTAAAATGCAAATATATTCCTTCATCATCATACGTCTACCCAGTTTAAGGTAGTTACGCATGCATAATTGTACCGTTAATATGATATTGCACGGGAAGCATTTTTTTACTTTGGGCCTCTAAATGATGGATGCGTGTTGCTCTCCACGTCACGCACTTGTCTTTTTGCGATTTCCGCGTCATACCTTCACAGCTCTCCTCTCAGGCTTGGTAAGTAATCACCGCACACACTCATATTCATCATATGACAGAACAACAGTTTGCGGAACCCATCTTATGGAATGAAAAAAGTATGGGGTGGTATTCAATGTCCGCGAGTGCGCTTTTAGAGGTGCACCTCATGAGCAGATAGATGCTGAGGACTACAGAGAATCATTTGAGGCCTTGGGTGTTTGTACTCGTGCAACAACACTATATACGGACCTTCGCATTCTCCTCAAACAATTCGCGCATTCAGAACACACCACCAGAGCATTCATATTTTGTGGATTCCTGGTTGGTAGTAGTTTCGGGAGCAAAAACGGCGCCATGTTGCCTCTATTTCTTGATCTGCGTCCGTCGCAGTGCTCTCGAGTCGTGAATCACAGTGGAGCATGAGGAAACTAGTCGCATCGTCTTCAATTAACCACTTCGTATCACGAAAATTGCGGCCTGTTTCCACCCCTCTCAGCACTAAAGTATTTTCAAGCCTACGCCCACGGAAGCGGTTCAATTGAGTATCCGCCGTCAAGCATTGCGTGCAAATCGTTACCGGTTCATCCCCTTTCACTGTCACTTGCAATATATGCCCGACTCTTTCCTGTATACTCTGATTTGTTCATTCCAGCAAAGCAACGAGAAAAACGTTGCGCTCGCCTTGCCTGCGTTCATGTCGTTATAAAAATGCCCTCACCGACCAGAACTTTGACTCACCAGCATCTCCTTTTGCATCCAGAGGCCTTCTGTGGGGCACGAAAAGTCTCCCTTTCTTGGGGTAACCACGACGATGCTAACGCTGCAAGTGAAACACATGATAAGTAGTGGCAAGCATACACCTAGTTTGAGTGCCCATTTGCATTTTAAGAAAGACGGCAAATCTTATTCCTAGATAATAAATCAAGGCAGAAATAAGCTAAACCTGATGCCGCATTAGGTGCACTTCTTTTATAACTACATTACCAGAGTCCGTTGATACTTCTCGACTGGTGAAGAAACGTCGCTGCCATGTTATTGGGCAACTTCGTGTGCTGCCAACAATCGCCGTACAACAGCGCTACCGGTCGCAAGGAGGAGCTGAAAGTTAGTGGTTTGCATAGACCCGGATATCAAGGAATTTGGTAATGGCGTGCAAATCATTCTGTTATGATACATTGATGCCAAAATACATGATCTACACGGATGTACCAACAGTGACGGGAAGTCAGTGATGATACAGCTATATGCTACCGACATAGATGAAAGGTTGTAGCACGTTACGCGTGAGCACAAGAAGAGTAGACCAAGAAGAAGAAAGGGAACGCAATAGACTGGAAAGGAAAACTTGCAAAGCTTTCCATGTCACGAAGTTGGGCGCTGAATTATGTGCTAGTGAACCTTCGATGCATTTCACTGATAAAGACTTTTAATGTCCGACCAAACTATAATTTCACCATGTAGTGCGCGTGTCATGGTCCGATTGAAATTATAAACTTTGGGGGGAGTGGAGCGTGTTAGATTGTATGTAAGCATGATTACTGCTGCCGGTTCTTGACGCATGAGTGGTGGTGTTCTAGGACATGGGTTCTCAGACTGGCTTCCGCGGAACCCAGGCGTTCCGTGAAGGAAATCTTGGCGTTCCGCGAGCGGCCAGGACGAATACTACCCGCTCCCGTCTCAGTCCCATTAGCAACTAATTTATTTATTTAGACACCCAAATTTGCATTGCATTTCGCATTTAACGAAGCCATCGCACGCCGCATCCGCACATCTGGTGTCTGCGGGTATCGAGAGACCCGCGTGGTAGCAGAATTTACGACTCGTTGTCTCGTGCGCGCCATGAAACTGGCACGACTTGCGGACCCGTGCTGACAGAACGCGCGAGCGCTGGTAACCCATGCTCGTGAGCGTTCAAAGCAGTTGAAACGACATTAACGGGCACCTTGGCGCTTAATTCGTGGCTCACAGTGCGTCGGCGATCACGTGGCAAAGTTTTCATACACGGTGATTTGACACTGCTCTATGTCGGTTTTGTAATCAAAGCGCGCAACGAGCGCTTTGATACGCGTAAGAGCTCCGTCACTTCGTGCCGGCTGTGGACTACACAAGCATTTAGGCTTAGCTCTACGACTGGTGTATCGGCCAACGGCGGCTTCGCTGTGCGACTGGCATGCCTCCTCTTTCATTTAGCAAAAAAATAAAACAGGCCTCTGTATACGTCCGGCGCTTCGTTTGCGTGAACACATTGCTTACGCTGCGCGGTGCCTGAAGCATGCAGTGTATGGTCGGCGGGCGCTTTAGGCGACTCACGGAGCGGCGCGGGGAGGGAATCGCAAGTCTTATGTATTAACGGGAGTTCTACATCAACGGCGGTGGCCTTCGGTATTAAAGAAAGAGGGGCAACGCGGCCAGTGTTAATACTGTGGTTGCGCGCGTAAAGAGGCGTCATAGACAGACGCGTAGAGAGGTATCGATTGTCTTTATGCTCAAGAAAAAGTTAGGGGTTCCGCGGCACTGAAAAAGCCGTTGGGGTTCCCCAAGGCCAGAACGTTTGAGAACCCCTGTTCTAGGGAATACCTTCTTTTAATAAACTTGTAAGTCCAGCCTTGTCCTGTGCGTCTCGTCTCTTCTTCTTGTGCTCGCGTGTATAACGTGCTGGAACCCTTCACCTTGTCATCATGTACCAACTGGCCCAGAAAACCGCACTGCTCTACCGACATAGCATTGATGTAGGGAACACGGGACCTAAATGTGATGGGCAGATCACGTGAAAACGCGAAAGCCCTAAGGCAGGCAATCGACCATTCATTACGGCCTCATGACAGAAGGAATCAGCGACGAGAATTCATGGAGATGTGAGTAGCAGCTTGGAAAGTTATGACAAATGCATGACTTTGAAGTGCGATATGGAGCTGCAGGAAAATAGAGCATACAAGAATATAGGTTCTGTAGCTCATATTTCAAAGACATGCGAATAACAAATATAGTCAAGAGTTGACGAAGACGTAGCCAAAATACAGGGCAAGGAATGAGAGTATGATTTGTTTTTGCATGCAATGATGACAAAAATAAGGCAAGACAATTAAATGATCTGCTGGAAAGAATAGAGGAAGTCTGGAACGCGATCGAGAAAAGACGTGAAGCATTAAGGGAGCAAGACAGACGAAAAACGCGCTGGAAGATGTGCACAGGAAATGGGAAAAACACGAAGAAAGAGGAAGAATTGACGGTACAGGGAGTGGCCGAAGCAAACATCGAAGGTGAAAGTGATCGTTTGGGTCTCGGAAATTCACGAAAAAAAACACAGAACCAAGGCCATCTTTGAGCCCAATTAACGCACTAAAGCAGTGCTTTATTGCAGCTACACCTCCAAGTTTTCTTTACACTCTTCAGGAAATGGGCTTCTCTCGTGTTTAACGTACACACTCAGCTGGACAGCTGTGAAAATTCATTACACATAACAGTGCCCTCAAACTGTATATGCCGTGAAGGTAACCACATCTAAAAAATCGATACTTCTGACCATGCAACTGATTCATATGGAAGCATCCAACAAGAAGGCATGCGATCGAAATTATATGAAAGCTCGTTTTTTGCGTTTTCTGTGTCCTGAAGGGCTACTTTTAAAAAGAAATATCCCGAAACTTTCATTTCCTCCACCGATATGCTTCGATCACACTGTTTAGAAATTAGAAGCTTACCCACTTACAACCATTTTACACCAATGAAAACATCAGGATTCATCCGTGTTAAGGGAGCCAGATATGAAGTTCAGAAAGCATCATCCGTGTTGAGTGAGGAATGTGTGAAGTTCAGAAAACGTTATAGGCTTCCCGATCACGAAATAGATCACCGGCACAGTTTGCTCCTACTAATTCTAACCCTAATTCTATTAGCACAAGGCATTACCGACACCACCGCTTCTATAACCTCTGTATACCGCTAAATTATTCATATATTTGAAGATTACGGTAACGTCGCTTACCCAGCAAGTTTTGATGATTCGATGTTTTCTGTGAGCTTGCTGATGTAATCATCGGGTTCAATGGAGATCATCACCATTCCTGGCGCCACCTTCTCACTGACAATTGTGAGAAAATTCTGCGAGCGAGAAAATCGAAACAGTGCAACAATAAGGCGAAATCCTGGCGGCACTCATGCAAGACAAAGGAGCCGCGATGAGCAAGTGCATGTGTTTGGCATTAAATTGTCCCTTTCAACGACTCGTGAGATCACTTTTTGTGCTCTTGCACCTTTGTCAAAGGTGTTCAGACCTTGCTAGGCATTCAGCGTTTCTCAAAACTCCGTATCCGCAGCTTGGTACCCCTTGCCTTCGGCGTTATTATCATGGGCATGTAGCAGCATGAGCCGTTTCTGTGGTGGTTCACTTTCGCAGCCGCCTGCGGTCTGCAGGACGTGGACGATCCATCGCTCGCCGCCCACCGCGGCAGCAACCCGCTGCCGGCAACCGCTGCCGCTACAGCTGCTCCGCGCGTTAGTAGTTCGCCGTTGTAAACTTTCCCAAGGGGTTGTTCTTTTTAAAATTTCATAAGCAGTGTTTTAGCACAGTGCAAACGCATTTTCTTCAAAATTATTTTCGGTCGGCCCCGTGTTAACACGATTAGCCGCGGAAAACTTGCCGCTGGAAAACCGGTAAAAAAAGCAAAAAAAAAAACACATAGACACTGCACACGTAATTGTCAAGATCGCTGGCATGGCACAGATTAAGTAGGAATGACTAAAACGTCACATCTGGCCTAAGCACAACGTCGACTCAACCGGGACGTTATGGCAATATACCTCTTTCTTAGCTTTCACTAGATAGCTCTATATTAGATTGTTAATTATTGAGAAAAAGCTTGGCTTGCTATCTCGAGGTAAATAAAGCATGCGGGTGAGACCGAAGCCGAATAGGCAAGAGCAATGTCGAAGCCATTATTGAGCTACGACATACTTACCTTGATCAAGTTAGTTGCGAACACTTTTCCAAATGGCACCTCCAGCAAGCCGCAACCAATCGCCTGCCAGGCCTTTTCCTTTTTTACACGCTCGAAAAGGGTCGTTTCATTTTCTACCCCACGGAACGAGGCAGCGACACCCACCCTTTTCGGGTGGAGTTCCATGATATCTCCTATTGTATCCGGAACTGAAAGAAAGAAAAAATGTGCGAACCTCTCAGTGCGTCGAATAGACTGTTCATCTTGTTCTGCGTGAGTTTCTTTAATCAGAATTGATAGGTGTAACATCAAGAGACAAGAAGAGAGCAGAGTCGGTCATGGAACAAACCAGTGTTAAGGACATCTCGGTCGAAATCAAGAAGAGGAAACGGGCAGGGCATTTAGCGCGTAGGCAAGATAACCGCCGACTAAGAGTAACAAACTGAATTCCAAGAGAAGGCAAGCACGCGAGAGGAAGGCAGAAGGTTAGATGGGTAGATTACATGAAGAAGTTTGCGGAGATAACGTTGCCGCCGCAAGCGTAGCACCGGGTTCATTGGCGAAACATGCGGGAAGCCTTTGCCCTGCAGTGGGCGTAGTCCGACTGATGACGATGACGATTATATAATGACGTCGCCAACCAGGCGGGAAACGGGACAGCGGTCGCGTTCTCAGCACAAGCAGGTCACAGACAGCTCGCTACTCCATACGACCGGAATTCGCACGCCGTAGGACGTCGTCCTGCTAAGCTACAAGGGCGTCGGTTCGAATCCAGGCCATGGTGGCCACATTTAGATGGCGACGAAATGAAATGACATCCGTGTACTTAGATTTCGGTGCACGTTAAGGAATCCCAGGTGGTCTGTAAGTGTTTGGAGTCGTCCACTCCGACGTGCTTTATAATTAAGTTTCTCGCTATAAACGAAGAGAGTCCCGGTACAATCATTGGCGGAAATATTGCTTTCTTACCCCATTTCCTTGTAGTGTCTATTTTGGAAGACCCAAGTTCGTATGTACAATCAGACTTCTGACGAAAACACGTGGTGTTAATGGCCTTAACATATCAACTGCAGACATGACTGAATAGCGCAAAAAAAAAAACACAGGCAAGGTAGAGACGACAGACATGTCACCCATCATGCAGCAACACATGATAAGCCGTGTAGTGCATTCTTCACTCCCTCCCATCCCCTCAAATTGGCCCCTTTCACTTCCTTACTCACCATCGATAAGCAATCCGTAGTTGTCGTATGCGAGTCTCACGTAGAATCTGCTGCACATGTCATCGTACGCCGCAATCGAGAGTTTCGTCGAATCGTCACAAATGCACGTAAGTCCGACTGAAATAGCGAAGTGAAACGACTTGTTTTAGCTTATCATTATTTGAGTTTGTATGCAGAGACGCTTTCACGCGCGACAATAGCGATGCAAAAGTCTTAATTACGCTTACTGGTAAAGAAGGTGTTATCTTAATTTCCCCTTCTGAGAGGAGCTTAATGTTCAAGTTAATTCAATTTTATTGACAACACGCACACAACGATGTGTTCAGGCTCCCCTGCAAGAAAGCTGTAAGCATACAGCTTGGCGGAGGCCAGGGGGTTCAATAATCAGAAGTAGTCAGAATGAATTAGTAATAGTAATAAAATACGATACACGAAGTATGAGCTTTGTCATTTTGATATAGATGTGACGTCAGATCACGTGACTAAACATGTTGACGTCATCACTTGAGATCATCGCTTGGTCAAAGGTGGGCAACTCAAGTAACGAACTCCTCGAGTAATGTTCGAGGAGTACCACGATTCTCCGAACAATGACCAAAAGTGGCATAGTGGGTGCTTCCCTCATTCAGAAAAATTACGGTGATTTATAGCGTAGTGGGTACCTTGCATGTGTACTTGTACTACTTGCCCCAAGAGAGTCTACAACGGGCTCCAGAAAGGCCGCTCTTCCAGCTTTCGCTGCGACTGTGCTGCGTGCTCCGCGTAAGCCTGGCGATTTATTATCATAACAGCGATCTCGCACATCAGAGAGCACACTCAGTGGCGTGCTGCTTCTGAGATCGTGCTCTCTCCCTTGACACAAAGCATTGAGCCCGCTAAAAAAAATTCGTAATTGACTTTTGAGAAAATAAATACTATGACTTTGAAGGTTTTGGTTTGTGCTTGTTGGTAAGAATTCGTGGTACAGTTAATTCCGCTCCTCTGGAGAACGTGGGAAGAACGTGTTTTACCCCTGTCCCACTTTCTTAAAACGAGCGCGAGTAACTATACAGCAAATTTAATGTTTTTTTTTTATGATTACCTTAACTTCAAATTTTTGTATACAGATAAAAACCGTTACGAACCGTTACGGAACTGTTTTTTTTTTTTCGTTCCGGAACAGAAACGGAAGAGAACTTCTTGCGGTGAAAGGAAACGAAAACCGAAACGAAAAAATGTTGCAGTTGCTTAGCTCGGCTATGCCAGGATATGTAGCGTTAGCAGAGGTTCAGCTGATTGTTCTTAGCTTTCCTGATTGTGTAGGATTAGCTTGATTATCATGCTTACTGCTGCTCCAATGACACACAGACATAGTATACATAATATGTGGCACATGTATATTTATTTTGCCAGGCATCTACTTCGGGATCCGATGAGTTGAGCTTCTCCGCTGTTCTGCGCCGTTGAGCAGCATTTGCGCTCTCCTCCATGGCTAAATACCACACTGGCAAACGCCAGTCAGAGGCGCTATCAAGCGGCTCCAGCGCAGTGTCAGACGGCGACTGCAAAGTGAAGGCGAATAGCTGCGCGCGCGCCGGCGCCAGTTCGTCTACCTTGGCTACGACGTCACTCCTCTGGAAAGCGCAAACCGGCGGCAGCGAGTCGCGCGCCGCAGCGGCGGAGTGCGCGGGAGGTGCCGGCTCCGATGCACCAGCTGTGGGACATCACTGATCCTCGTGCATGCGCAGCACGGCTCTTGAGGAACCACGCGAAACTTGCTCGGCTAGGCCATTGTAGCTAACGTTACAAAACAATTCGTTCCGACACCCTGCGTGAAACACTTTATCGCATTATTCGATCCACGAAATATGAATTCGTATACACGCAGCATATGCTGCAAACAGTGGGACGTGAGCGCGAGAGCAGTTCGTGTTCCTGCGCGGCGGTTTGCTGCGCATGCGTGCACACCACGCGCATGCGCCGCTGCTCGACATGTTCCAATAGTTGCCGCGAAGGCAACGCCGCTTCTCAGCGTGCTACTTTGTCTTTCGTCGTAAGCGACAAAATAGAACGGAAGTGGAGACAATATACGTACTCTAATATTGAGCACTAATTACGGTGCCCATAAAAGCATCACGCTGCGTTAGCGAAGCGAACATCTTCATAATACAGCTTCAAGGCTCTTCCGCTAGGGTGCGCGGCATACCGGTTCTGGGTAGAGTCACTGTATATGCTAGCTTTACTAAAGGTAGCATATACAGTAACTCTAGTTCTGGGTTACCTTCAAACGCGATCTCAAAATATAAATCTTCCTGATATCGCGAAAAGGATGCTTGAAACTTTCACTATAATTCACGTTCTTTTAATTTCCACCAGGATCTAATCACACGTTGTGGCCTATTGTCGGTCCCTTTAAGGAACACTACTCATTCGAGGTTCATTCTGTTTATCGTTTACAACGAAACAAATCTTACTTGGAGGTTTTGAAGGAGGTGGCACTGCCGTCGTCGTGGCCTTCGTGGTCTTTGTGGCATTCGTGGGTCGGGATTTCGTTGTGTGCTCCATTGTTTCAGTTTTCCTTAGAGCACCGTATGACGAGGGTGCTGCAAAGAGATTTTGAAATTAATTTAAACCTCTTCACTACCGAAAAAATGTAGACAAGGAAAAATAAATGCAGTTTGCTAAATCACATTTTAAATGCTTCTACAAGTGAAATGAAAAAAAAAATAAAAAAACAGTGCGACAGAACTTTCACTTGTAAATGCTACAAATGGGTGTCCACAAACGCGAACGTTAGTGGCGAACACTGTAAGAATACCCCCGGTAAATGCGCATTCTGGTTATAGTGCTTTAAGCATTCTTCGATGATTCCCAAAGAGCAGTAGCATAGCTTGCGTTCACAGCTGTTTGCGGGAAAAAAATATATTACTTGCAAAACTTTAAGTAGTTAGGCCTAAGCAGCCGCTCGTGGAGCGAGTTGCTCACTGCCATTTTCTCTTGTTTGCACACCAGCCTCTTGTGTTGACTTCTGCTCAGTCTTAGAGTATGGGCAAATGACACTCTGGGCGACGAAGGCGCGAAAGTTTCAATGACACTCAGCCGTATGATGTTGTGTAATTTGCTTAAGAAGTCACCTCTAGGAACTTGCACGGAGGGAGCGAAGAGGTTAAAAATGTTAGCAGCAGTTCTATTCACATGGATGTAGTTATTGCAAAAATATCAAGATGGACGAACCGCTCACTATGCGCCCAAACTGTTTGTGCAGTTTTCAAAGCACACTGTAGCAGAGTACTCCGTAGAATAATTTTCACAAGCTGGAGCAACTCGAGGCTGGTTTCTAGAGCTACCCTGGCCTTGGTTTGCAACGGTTACTACCTCTTGCGTACCGTTATTAACATTTTGCCATGCACCTGTTCAACGAACTTGGTAAACGAATCTTAGAAGTTATTATTACGAGCTTTTTACAACCCTATTTACTAGCACGGGGATCCATTCAAGTTCATTGAGGCGATATTAGTAAGCTTAGTACCCCATCTTGGGTCTTGTGTATTAGGCCATGTTGAGGCAATATTACGCAAAATAGACATATTTGTTCCTCTTAATATGCTTGATTAAAAGTCCCACGCTACGTTCCCTCGCGCACCTAATCAACTTGCTATATAAATACAGGCGCACAACTTAAACTATTCATCCTAAAGCCTAGCTGCTCACCGGCGCCAGCTGCGTACCCCAGAGGTATACCAAAGTGAACGAAAGAAATAAATGGATCAGTGGTTCTATCTCTGTTAGACACATCCCAATGACATGAATTGTACTGTGTCTAACACAGAAAGCTAGCCCTTCGTCCACTTCCCTTCTTTCCTTCATTCATAGCGAGGGTCTCGTTCCGGCAGACTTGATACCTTCAGGTGGCATGCGAGAGCTTGTTGGTCAACTACCAGCTTGCAAGGACATCACGTGCTGCGTGGTGCCAGCTGGCAAAGAGGAGTTTCCGTACTCATCGTCATGGCTTGAAACGGCGCTGACTGGCACACCCAGGTTTACGTACACAGAAATACCCCAAAAATGTGGACGGGAGGAAGACCGCCATAGGCGTGCGCACGCGGGGGCAGGGGGGGGGGGGCGGCCGCATAATAGGGAGGGAGGTGCTGCGACTCGGGGGGGGGGGGGGCGCAGCGACGAACCTTTGCACCCCCTGAAGGGGAACCCTGCGCACGCCTATGAAGACCGCCGCTTGTTACTCAATTGGTGGAGCATGGGGCGCCTTATTTGAAGGTTGTAGGTTCGGTTAGTACCGGCAGCGACTTGTCTTTTCACCTACTTCAACTTTTTTACATTGATATCATATTACTATATACTCAAAACTCATTATAACAAAGTCACACCCGACACGAAAATAAGTTCGTTATATCCGAAAATTTGTTATAAGCGTATATTTGTAACACTGTATATATGACAACATTATTCTTCATTCACTTCGTTATGACCGATAATTCATTATATCAGTGTTCGTTATACCGAGGTTTGAGTGTACTTCAGTTAGACTATAGTAGGGGGGGGGGCGCAGCGACGAGCCAAGGAAGGTGTAGGAGACATTACCTGTATACAGGTAATGTCTCCTAGAGCTTCACTGTCTCTTCACTGTCTGTTTCATTTGGTCACACGAAAGCGCACGTTTATCCACGTTAAGGTTTGCAAACGCGAGCAGGAAGGTTCTCTATGGACGCAATGTCTTTTTTTTTTATGGGTTTAACCTCCGAAAACCACGATATGATTATGTGAGACGCCATAGTGGAGGGCTCCGGAAATTTTTGACCACCTGGGGTTCTTTAACGTGCACCTAAATCTAAGTACACGGGCCTCGAGCATTTTCGCCTCCATCGAAAATGCGGCCGCTGCGGCTGGGATTTGATCCCGCGATCTGCGGGTCAGCAGTCGAGAACCATAACCACTAGACCACCGTGGCGGGTATAGACGCAATGTTCGTTCCCCATAAACTGGCACGTGCGCTGCCCCGCCACGGTGGTCTAGTGGTTATGGCGCTCGACTGCTGACCCGAAGGTCGCGGGATTGAATCCCGGCCGCGGCGGCTGCATTTTCGATGGAGGCGAAAATGTCGGAGGCCCGTGTACATAGATTTAGGTGCACGTTAAACAACCCCAGGTGGTCGAAATTTCGGGAGGCCTCCACTACGGCGTCTCTCATAATCATATCGTGGGTTTGGGACGTTAAACCCCAGATATTATTATTACACGTGCGCTCTCGCCTTTTTCATTTTTGTGGATTCTCATGGCCAATATACGGGAGTTGTGCGGAAACGGTTCCGCGATCGTTACCATCTGTCCCTTGAAGAAGCAAAAGTGCAGCGACTACGCAGATGCAAAGGACGAGGACCACGCCCGCCATCAGCTTCTTCTTGTGCCTGCGATAACGAATGCGAAATGAACGTGAACACCGAGCTTAGGTCAAGTAGCAGAGGATCGACAAACACTCCCCGGATCACCCTTTGAACTCGAAACTGCCACCCAGAAAGTTGAGCGTGGTATGGCCGCCTTGTCATATTATTCGGTCGAGCGCCGTGTGCGTAGTATTAAATATGAGGCTTCGACTCTCTGCTCGTTTGTTGCCATTTTACTCATTGGTTTTGTATTTCGATTAAGCATAGAAACAAACCACTTCGTATTTTCTCATGCCCAACAGTTTACTGGCCTCATGTGGATTTAACAGAAACATCAGGCCTCCAAGAAATCGGTATTCGTCTTCTTATCTGTTTTGAGACTAGAGCCGACTGAAAGGCCCTGAAGGCACATCTTGAGTCACTGTAAACGGTGGTGAATTTAGTATCAAGGAGTGCCAAAAAAGATCGGGAGGTTCCTTAACGGCAGGCCCTTGCAGGACGTAATTCACCACATTGTCTCGTTCCCGGCTCACTTGGGTTCGGACGTAATACCGGGCCAACTGAACCCCAATGAGATCGCTCATAATCGTGAGCGATAAATTCATATGCCGCGGTGATGTGGCACCCTGTAATGGTTCAGAACAGCTCGTGTTCAGCCAGAAGCTAGTTATCTTTCATGAGATTACCTGGCGCTAAAAGGGGATTAGAGGGGTGTTCCCACCTCGTTACCGTAAACTTAGTAGACCACAATTTATCACGCTCAGGATACTCCAAACGGGTCCATATTCCTCAGGGAGCTTCCCGAGTATGATATGTACTGAGGGACCCAATATGTCCAGTCTACGAAGAGGTTAGCTCATTGAAACACGTGCTCTGGCGATGCCCTGCTTTGCAATATTGCGCTGATAGCGGCGGTGGACCCCCGCTATCAACGACCCTAGCTACGACGTCCAGCTCCTGGCTGTCCGGAAGGCCCGTGAGAGGGCCCGTTAGTTGGATGCATGAAGACGCTATACCCTCCGCTCCGGACCAAATAAATGTCCTTTCTCTCTGGCTCTTATCTCTAACGAGGGGCATTGTTTTTTATTAGCAGGAGCGCCGAGTTGCTGCCGAGCCCACGAGTCGGGGCTCGAGGCAGTTGCTGCCTTCATGAAGACAACAGTACTTGTCGAAACTTTGACTCTAGCGACACCTCGTGTTCAAGAATATAGGTCTCGACAAGCACACGGTGGCACGCTTCCTTCTCTTCCAGTCACTTCCAGTCGAGCACTTAAGGCCGGTTTTCCGAAAATTCTAAAAAAAAATCTAAAAATTGAAATCGGTGGTTTTCGTTCAAATTAAGAGTGATGTTCTATACACGTGATATCGGAGCGTAAATTTATTGAATATGAGGGCTAATTAACTGCCAGGATAATTAATCGAAATCAGTTGATTGAGTTCGTTGAAGGATTGTGAGCAGCTGGAATGGTTGCGGCACCTGGCGGAGCAGACCTTAACCATACCCTCATTTCTGCGTAGCCTCCGAGATTCGCTTCGGTAGCGCGACTAAACACAACGTTATTCTCAAGAAAAAGAGCAGCGCGCATGAGCGCCGACGTGCGAGTTCCACTACCAGACGCCTGTTTGCCAACGTCATTTCCGAGACTGTTTGATGGTTGGATGCCGATATTACTTGTTTGCGTGTCGTGTTCGCTTATATACGGCTTGCACTGACGTCACTGCAACGTTGGAGCACCAATGTGGTGGGAAGCGAACTTTGGGATATCACGTTAGTGTTATCAGAACATCGCATGCTGTTTCCTTGGTGTACAGAGGTCCAATAACGTTCCAGCGACGTCGTTATCACAGTGAACCAGGATAACCGCCGCGTGACTACATTGCCTTGACGTCATCTAAGCCGCCATGTTGGAGCCATGTTTTGCGTCCATGACGTCGCGTGCAAGCTATCAATACTGCCGAGACAGAACAAGCGACGCCGACTCAGAATTTCTGGTAGGTTAATGCCTCGTTAGCGAATAGTTGTGAGTACGTCTTTATCAGTGTTCTAACATTATTTCTCGAAAAAGAAACGTTACGGAAGACTCACATGCTGTGCTCCTGCGCATTTTCCCCCTTTTGCTCTGCAAGAAATATTTCGGGCACCAGTTGACGCGATGACTTGTCAAAAAAACGCGTGACATGTATATTTCTGAAAGCGAATAACGGCTTCCAGCTCAAGCAAAAAGCGCTTTTTTATAGCTAGATTGTCGAATGGTTGATCAGGCGGATCTGGTTCTGAAGAGTACTGCACAATATTGTACTTGGTGAGCCTTCACCACAGGTTATTTTAGTACATATTTCCAGTTCAGAAACCAAGCACTAATCGGCATTTCCCAGCGAAAATTCTCCCCAGCGGGTATTAAGGCTTTAGAACCAGATATATTCGGCATTGGTTCTTTTTGTGTCCCTTTTTGTGATGTACCAAGCATGAAGTAATCTAAGGAGCAGAAGTCATCTCACTGTGTGGCCACTTCCCTCTCGTCACTACTATGCTACTTAACCACACACGAATATCGTTTATTTACGAATGCCCTGTAATACATTGTCCAGTGGAAAATAAAATATCCACTTGATAGCGTTTTAAAGCAGCGCAAAGCGTTCGTTAATTATCGCGCTGCGCTCGTCACTTCTGTTTTGCAACAAACTTTCTATATATCACAACATAAGGCGACAGGCATTTGGCAACTGCAACATCTGTACAAATGTCGACTTACCCGGATTGAGAGGCTGTTCGAAGTCAATCGCTGTAAAAAGAAAATAAATAAAGAGCTGTGACAAGTCTCAGCACTATATCTGTTCGTTTTTTTTTTTTTTTTCATCAGGCCACGAGGAAGAAAAGCAAACTTAGGAGGCAGCGTGACGTCACGATCCTGCTGCCTAGGCAGCCGAAACGAAGAAGGCAATGACGTGAAACTCACCCAAGATCGCAAGGTAATTGGACGTTTGTAGGTTTAGAGTGAACGACAGCGCGCACGACACGGACGAAGAGAGAACGATAGCACGAGCGCTGCCTAACATCATTTTTCTTTATTGCACCAAGGCAATATATAGAAACAAAAACAACCTGCCCCGCATGTGCGAGGCCACACCAATCAAATATAAACAAAGATGATGAAGGCACCTTTTTATATGTGACTAAAAAAACGCTTCTAATCTCGAGACACGCCCGAGAAGCTCCTTCTGGGTATACATGATTTCCCTTTTGCTTAGAGAAAAGGAAATCATCTTCGCTTTCAGAAATATATATGAAACGTCAGGGGCGTAGCCAGAAATTTTTTTCGGGGGGGGGTAAGTCAACCATACTTTATGTATGTTCGTGCGTGCGTTTGTATGTGTGCGTGTATCTACACGCAAGCAAAACTGAAAAATTTCGGGGGGGTTTGAACCCCCCAACACCCCCCCCCCCCCCATGGCTACGCCCGTGTGTCACGTGTTTGTTACCACACCTTGCGGCACAGAATTTAAGGGCGGCTCGTCTCCTTTGTTTCGTGGAATTTGTAACACCGCTATTGGTATTGACGTTCCGCTGAAAGTGTTTCCTTCCCAACATGAAGCGATAATGACAGCTGTATCCGTTAAATACGTGGAGCGCTACCTGCTTCATTAAACTTCGGTGAACAAAGAAGTGCATGGCTTGCTGCTCCAGAATTCGAAGCTATTTGAGTGTTGACTGTGCTAGAGCAGTGACCCAGAGAACAGCACTACCGCAGGGGGTTGCCTTGCAAAGGATCACTGCATGGCATAATGTCCCTTTCCAATTCTTAGCACGAATAACTTCCTTTATATCTTTCGCCTGCTTTGGTGCATCATGGACGGCAGTGGTTCGACTTCCCTCAATAGCGCCGACGCAAATCGCGTGTGCTGTTGCTCAAAGCGAATGGACTAACTGGTTTGTCGCCCAACGCCAAGTTTGTTTCAGCCGTGCGCTCTACCGCGCGAGACTTTCTAGTATTATTTAGATGCTGCACACTGAGTGCGTTCGGCAGGGTATTTTCACTAGGTTAAGTGCATTTAAACAAACCAGATGGTCAAAATTTCCGGAGCCCTCCACTACGGCAGTCCTTATGACAATGTCGTGGTTTTGGGACGTAAAATCCCAACAATTATTACTTTCACTCGGCGCCCTCTCCCCCGCGGTAGTTTTGGGAGAGGATTTCGTCTATTGGTTCTCTGCACTACGAAACAGCGCCTTGGCCTTGCGATGACGCTGTTTTGGCCGCGCAGTTGTCACGAGCGCGCCGTACTTGTTTACCTCTAGCACGATTTTGTACGCGTTCTTGAAACGGACGGAGGCGGTGCGTTACATCCAGCCGCACGTGATTGGTCACTGCAGGGCCGCGACGTCTGTCGCGGTTCACACTGGCCATTCGCGTGCGGCTGGATGTAACGCCACGCCTCCGTGCTTATTTGGAATGCGTACAAGATCGCGCCAGAGTCGTCTACCTCGCCAGTGTCTCGCAGTGCGCTTCCTCACCGCGCCGTTCTGACATGAGCGACAAGTTGAGCAAGCCTTGCTAAGTCGTTAGCTGCGAGCAGATGACGTAATCGCTGACGTCATGTTGCGTTGCCGATGTGGGCCTAGTCTCGACTACGGACTACGCCTACTCCTCCGAGCGGATAGAGAAGGGTAATGAGGCCGGGCGAGAAACGGAAACCAGACTAAATGGTTGTTTTAAACCCTGTAACTTCATTATTACACCACTTATTCTCAAAATTCTTGCGGCAGCATGTTCAGATCGCCCAAGTGCTGAGTTATCTCTTCATCACACGTTTTGCACCGGGGGTGTTGTTTACTCGCCCTTGAAGTACTCACGATATGATAATTATTGTATTCACATTGTCTAACCATCTTTAGCCTTATAATTACGGCCTTTTGAAATGCAAGCCTCAAATTATTGCCGCAAAAGATACAGTCTATTCCTAGACGGTGAAGCTTAAATTTTGGCTTATTTTCCTGAGCATGCAAACGCTACACTGGTAATGACATTGGCGCTCTCCGACATGACTCTCACCGTCGACATGACTCAACTTCTGCGCCCTCATTTTTTCTAGTTTTTCTCGCTAAAGCGCTAGCCAGCAAATGTTTTTGTGTAAATAATGTCGCCGCTTTTAAGCTGGATGTTGATCGGGGCAACCTTTTTTTTTTTTGTCGTGTTTTCCTGTCGCGATTTCTTGCGCGCAGCCCGACGAGACATTATAAACAAGCACGAGCAATCCCTTTCATCGCACAGGCGTGGTTGTCCGAGATTCAGGACGTCAGCGCGTGCGGTGCTGGACGTTTGTGATCACTGCCTGCACAATCCTTTACCGAGTTTGGAGCACTCGACGGATGACCTCGATGGCCAAGATTTTTTCTGCCAACTCTGATAAATGTGGTAAACGCAAAACAAGTGCGCTGCCGCATCGACACACAACCTGGAAGCAGGGGCGTAGCGAAAGTGTCAGAATACCCTTCGAAATTTTCTGAGCACTGCATAGCCTCCTTTTCTTCGTCCTTTCGGCTTTTTGACTCTAGTATTTTTTATGTAGATATTATAGAGAACGGAACAATTGACCCTATTAATGATTAAGATAATCTTCGGGCGCAGGCACTCTTTTTATTTTTTTAGCGGCGGTGTATGAATGGAAGGTACCGAATTTACACTCGACGAATTAAATTCGCTCAGGCAGTGAAAAGCGGCCTACTTACGGTGTTCCGCCAGTACCCAGGGTGCCACAGCAGCTACACGGTCAGATAAAAAAGAAGAAAAAATGTAGTTACAATGCATGCCCGTGTAGCGCTCCACCGCACTTCGTGTTATGAAATGAGAGTGCAACGCGACCGGAAAGGGCAATTTTCTAGATTAACGGAATCTCGCCGCACATTTGGTCAAATCCTCCAAGCAAGCTCGATACAGCTAGCCTACAGTCTGAAATTATGTGGTTCGAAGAAGGAAAGGGCTGCTCCAAAAGCATTCTAAACAACGTGATGTGGGAGGTGCCTGTACAAATTGGGATCATTACGTGTTAGCAGTAACGCTTGTTTGAAACGTGCTTTTCAACGCAGCGCCTTGTCCACGAACCACTTAACGAACTACGTAAGGTTTACGAATGTTGACGAGTATTTATAACTACGATTTTTCGCATCTGTTCCACTGATAATCTTAGCAATGACCACACTCCTCGAAGAAAACGGCAAGCTGGCTGAGTTGGTGTCCTCTCCATGTCTATATCCTTCGTGTATGACGCACTGTCCTTTCTTTTTTTTTCTCAGGGATCGATGCCTCATTTTAGACTTGATGACGTCGCGAAAGTTCTGAGACTGAGAGACGTCAGCAAAATTTTCTCCTTCACCCGAGAAACAGATCGGGGCCCTTTGAAATTCCTCGCCTGCGCCGTATCTCAGATCGGTACACAGTATACAAGCAGTCGCAAGGCTTTGTGAACGTATGGTTAAATAATATTCTGCAAATGTATTCACTCTGAAACGACGGAATCGATGGACGAAAAGCTTGAACGGTCTTTGACCGGTAACGCTAGTTTTCAACGGCGCAGATAACTATCGCCAGCCTTACAGTATGCGCAGGAATGTTACTTTCTTAAGAACTACGGATTTTTTTTTTGTCACTGAATACGGGATGTAACACAAAGTCAAACGCAGGTACTTCCTTTCAGAGATATGACATCGCCATTTCGCGTGCCTGCTGTAATCACAGCGGCATATTTATGTTTGATAACATGAAAGAAAACTGGGGGTCTGACACTCTCATCACAGGAAGGATTACGTAAGCATGTAATGTAAGTAGTGAAAATGACTGCAAGCGCATTGCCACCAGCACAAAATGATAACTATGCTCCACTAACCTTGTTCTTCCTCCGGCCATTGTGGGGCACCTGTAGGAAAATGAAGAGAATTTGATGTTTGCGTTGGATCACCTTGCCGAGGCACTCAAAATACATCAACACATCATGCTTCCGTATACCCACTGCTCGAGTGCTTGTCCCAACCCGTCTGGAATCGTCATATCATTGGTTAAAGGGCAGCGTTAAGGACACGCAGGTTTATTTTTTCATAATTGCGGCCGAATTTTCCTGACATTTCATTCCAAGAACTGTTTACTTCCCGTCTTTACTGCCTGAAATTTACTGCCTGAAATCACAGCTATTCCCAAGACGTCACCGGTTTTTCGAACTCTCCTATTACGTTCAGCCGATTTCGACGAACATTTTACTTCGCTCAGAAGGATGCTCTCATCAAAGTGATGACGATAAATACAGTGAGATAATCTTGTGCCTGTGCCCCCTCTGGCATGTTGCATTATTGACTACTACGTTATTTTCTACACGCCCAGTTTCAGTTACCACCCTTCTCATCGGCACAAAAAGTAGGCGAAGTTACATTACTCTTTCTACGCCCCAAGATATGTTTAACGCAGAATGGTTCAATAGCCAAAGGTCACATCTGGGAAATTCTAGAAATCTCATGCTGATTAAGACGTTTCCGTAATCTGTACAGAAGCGCAATCCGGGTATCGCGCGTGCCGAAACACAAACATCAACTTACCAAACGCAGAGAATCGCCTCGAATCCAACACTGCGCAAAAGAATGAACGTACACATACAGTGAGGCTGCATTTCCTTTCCCACTATGCCAACGTGATAATTCGGTGTTGTTTTTGTTCCAAATGCAGTGACATCAAATAACGATAGTTTTTTTCCCCATCCTCCACAACAACATCGCACCTAGGTCACTAAATGTAACCTAGACGCGACACCTAGACACTCATCAGCTTCACCTGAGCAACAGCACGTGTTTAAGGGGGCCCAGAACTACTTTTTGAACATGGTCAGAAAATGCTGCGGATCGGTATTCAAGGCTCCTGCGAAAATGTGAGCCAAACATTATAGCGCAGCACGTGGCATGAAACCCACACTTTAGGTTCAAATACAGCTAGAAATAGCACGCTCTTCTCCCGTCAATTTTTAATGCAACAAGCGCAAATTTTACTGCGACGTAAGCGCATGGAAAACTGCAAAATTTCGGAGGGGGGTTTGAACCCCCCAACCTCCCCCCCCCCCCCGCCTTGGCTACGCCCCTGCTCTGTAGGGCTTCAGTTTCGCACAAAATATAATCCGCCTTTTTCACGATGCCACAGCGCATGCGCCCTTCCCTTGGCTGAAAAGTCGCGAAACGCCACTTCATCTCGGAGGCTTTGCTTCTGGCAATAGCGGTTGTCCCGGCCCCTACCAGAACCCTACCAAAACGGCAGAGGGCACAGGAACCTTTAAAAGGCGAATTGTACCAGCACGCTCGTGGTCACACTGGAAGTGAGCCGCGCTTTCAAAGAAAAAAGAAAAGAAAGGGCTCAAGATCATGACGCGCGTTGGCGTACACACGAAGCCTCTTGCCCCCTTTTCATCCCCCCTGTGTAGCTTTCAGCGCGCTCGGCATCCCCAGGATTTCGGGATATATGCATGTCGTGCCATCTCTCGGCGGCGGCCGAGCGCCCCGCCGTAACTGAATAGACAGCACACACAAAAAAATCGCGTCTCACGAATGACATATGATATTTAAGTCGACCTTCGGTTTCAGATACTAGGGAACCACTAGAACATTTTAGGCGTAATTCTAATAACGTGTCACAAAGCACCTACCTTCCCAGGCCATTTGCAGATTCTATCACACAGCCTATGGGAGCTGTCTTAAGTTAGACCCATTTCGGCCTATTTCAACTTCGATTGCAAAACTTAGAGAAGAGCTTTCAAAAACGACTCCCGGTTTTACACTGGCTGAGAAGCGCTCTTTCAATTGATATGCTACTTTATTGTGTAGCTAAAGCCATGCAACATCCTCGGTCGTTTTTGTCGGCCTTATTCTTGTTGTTTCCAAAGCCCACCTCTGCTCCTACATTGTATCGGGGTGTGTCGGAACAGCTCGCGGTGCTGTCGAGGTTTTTGAATAGAATATTCGGTAGCGTGTGTGGCAGAGCAAGACGAAGAGGGTGCTTCAATGGTTCAATGAGTCCGTTTCGCCACTGGTGCGGGCTGCGTGCGCGAAATTTTAGCTTCCGTGGGGGCATCTGGTGGCAGCTTCCTCAAGTAATCAACGTCCCCAATTCCTGGCCATGCTGGGAAGAAAGGAGAGAGAAAGTGCCTAGAGCGTGTGATAGTATTGTGACTCCGCTTGTACTCGAAGGATTCTAAAACATTTTGCGGCGGTCCATTCGTCAGACAATAACTCCGATATTGAGGGCATTCGTTGATTATTTGGGAAACTGTTGCGGGGTAGGTAGAAGAACTCCTTTAAGAACTAAATAGGCAACATAAGCCATCCGGATGGCTCGTAATCCACTGAATTCACAGGGGCGGGTTTTCTTTTCTCTTACGGCAAAGAATTCACTTACACACAATGGACTGACGCCGAGGGTCATCGCCTGTAAAGAAAACGCAAAGAATAATTTGCCGAAGCAGTGCCTACAGATGTCTTGAAAACGGCTCGTCTCGGTAACCGTTCGCCTCTCGAAAGGTTTAATCAGGTGTGTCAAATTAGCAAACAAAGTTAGAATTTGTCCAACGTAGGAAACGAGAATGGCGAAATCCCGAAATTTACCAGAAAACTTCTCGCTGTAGTTTCTGCGAAGCCGTCGCTGTAGTTTCAACTGTTGTCAAGAACAATTCCGCATTAATGAAGAAAGCTTGTTTTCACCATTGGCAATATGTAAACACAATGACAATAGTGAAATGCGTGTGAAGAATGACTGGTCATCCTTTGAGGCCGCTTCGATTGGTTTTCAACATAAAGTCGCTAATATATGCAGTCAGTGTACTTTACCAAATAACAAAAAAAGCAGGAAATGCTTCATGGAGAGCTTACCCGGTCCACCAGTCCAAGCCAAATTGGTACCTATGCCTGTAACAAAGTAAGGAATAATAAAAAAAAAAATACGTCGAAAACCAGTGCATAAAAGCGCCTAGTGGTCGCCACGCTTTACGGAGCGATTCGAATAGGTGGACTTTTTTTATTTCATAACTTATCACTTTCCTTTATAAGAGAGACAACAGGTAATAGTTCAGCAGGAAACCTTGCTGGCCTGAAGGAATAGTAGAGGCTACTTTGCCACTGAGAATGTCTGACGGCACCGCTATCTCCTGCGGGCGAGTGCGTAGTCACGTGACATTCTCCTTATTTATCTAGTCTCTTCATCGGCTGAAAAATGGGATAAAACTGGCGTACCTTTTTCGAAACGCCCCATATTGACGCCTGTTCCAATTCCTCGAAGCTGTTTAATCTAATTGAGTTACAGGGACTAAGAGCTAAGGAAACTTGTGTACTACATTAAAACAAAAAAATTGGGGGACGCTTAAAGGGACACTAAAGAGCAAAACGATTTTTCTCGCATTAGTAAAGTAGTCTTCCACGATACCAAAAACACCACGCTTGCTGCGAGGAGACGCTTAATAAGCGAGAAAACGCACAAAAAGAAAATACAGGTGGCGACGCCACATTGGAATTCCCGCACTATTTGCCGTGACGTCACATATTTTTGATGGCGCCTGCTTTGGCCTACGTAGTTCCTAATCGGTTAAATCGAAGTACATTGTCCTCTGAGGGGGCCAGAGACTTGACATAACGAGTTTGTGGAAATTTCGTCGAGCCAGTGGCGCCAAAATACGTTAGGTGCTCTTTGAAATCTTTTACGTCACGAATTACAAAGTACGGCGCGAAATTTAAAAATTAAACTTTGAACTTGGTTTTCTCCTCTAATAATAAACCTATGGTAGTGAAATAAACTACACAAGAGTTCTCCGAGCACACTTTATCAATGTAAACCAATTCATTGTTCCTCTTTAGTGTCCCTTTAAGCTTCGGCTTTAAAGGGACACTAAAGAGAAACAGAGAATCGGCCTAGATAGGTAAATTGTGCTCTGAGAACTCTAATGTCGTTAATTTCGTCATCATAGGTTTATTAATAAAGAAGAAAATCATGTTCAAAGTTTCATTTTTAAATTTCGCGTCGAAATCTCCCCGTGTGACGTCACGGATTTCGAAGTGCATTTATCGTATTTTGGCACCATTGGCTCTACAAAATTACCCCAAACTTGGTATGTTAAAGGGACCGACAACTGCCCAGAATATGAAATGAGTTGACTCCACTGATGTAAAGATTGTCCGTCGCACTGACTCAAACCAACCCTGTTTTTTTCGTGAGAGATGGATTTATATTTTTATTTCTTAAATGAAAGTCGCGAAAAATGACCTGTGGCGCCTCTGGCGGCAAAAGCATGAACGATCCGACGAAGGCGGCCACGTGACCGTTGATTACTGTACGCGGTCGACGATTTTTTTGCTAGTACTGAAATATTGTTCGTTTCTTTATATTAAAATGTACTACTCCATAAAAATGTACACATATGCCTGCGTTAGTAGTATACATTAAAGTGGCGCTGCCTTCGCGTGACGTAATGATCCCATGCTCGTCAGCGCGTCTTGAGCAACTTTTCAGCGAGCTCATGCAACCGTGCACGCAGTTTCCAGGTCGCTAAGATTTTGGAGCGACATAGTTTTGCTACCTATACTTTCTCTCAGAAATGACGTGCGCTGCTATTCGGTGCGGCCGTGCATATGCACAGTTACGTTTTCGATTGCTTGGCTTGGCTCGTGTATAGAAAGAGTAACGACGCCGGGACAAGCCATCCATGACACAGGCGCAGGCAACGTTGGGCGCAGGCGCACAGAACGTTGTACAAATACCGGGAAGGTGTATAAAGCCACACATCTCATTGTAACAGCTCGCTATTTTCAAAAATGGTTGGAAAGCTCAAAATAAAGGTGGTTAAGCATAGTTACAGTAACTCCTGCGAAAGTAGAACAACGACAGCTTTCACAAGGGCTAGCGGCATCGCTATCAATTATCAGCGTTGCTGGAGCAAGCCTCCATGCGTGTTTGGAGCCTTTCAAATCGAAAAATACTGGTTATAAAATAACTACGTGCTTTTCGGATAAACCACTGCAGCTACAAACGCTACGAAGGGTGAGCTTCCTGTCGCGCCGTAAAAAAGTGGGTCGAGAAAAATCAGTTGTCGGTCCCTTTAAGTCTATGGCCCCCTCAGAGGACAATTTACTTATTTTTGCCGATTAGGAACTAAGTAGGCCCTAGTAGGCGCCGTCAAAATGTGTGATGTCACGGCGAATGGTGCGGAAACCAAGGTGGCGTCGCCAACAACATTTTCTTTTTGCGCGATTACTAGCTTACTAAGCGTCTTCTCGCCGCAAGCGTGGTGTTTTTGGTATCGTGAAATAGTAGTTTACTAATATGTACGAGAAAAATCGTGTTGCTCGTTAGTGTCCCTTTAAAATTTAAACGCAATAGCGATATTCAGCCCCATTATCATCGTGCTCTATTTCGCTTGTCATTAAGTTCAGTCGCCCGGACTCTCTCTCCCTCTCTCTCTCTCTCTCTCTCTCTCTCTCTCTTAGACACACACATACACACACGCACGCACGCACGCACGCGCACACACACACACACACACACACAAACACACACACACACACACACACACAAACACACACACACACACACACACACACACACACACACACACACTCGACATACCTGGAGTAAAGGTAAAGGTTTCCGCCCTCTTCAACAGCACTTTTATGACAACAGTGTACCCATGGCGTGGCTCGGGGTGGCTCGGGGTGCGCGTGACCATGCAAAGGCGTCGCATTTGCGCACGCCACTGCGTTGCCATATTAGAGGCAGCGCTGCCCGGTAAGCAACATGGCGGCGCCCACGAGAAAATCGTCTGTAGCCACGTTCAAAGTGCTCATAGGCTCTGACTCTATGCGTTGAAACTTAACCCTTCAACTACCTGTTTTGTACCTATAGGCATGTAGAAGTACAAAACAAAGAAATCGCCCCATGTATAAGGATGTACACCAAAAATATATTTAGGTTTGGTGAAACTTCATAGGCTGTTTCTCCCTCCTCTGCATCTGTATTTTTATTATTTTTATTATTATATTTTCATTTGCGCTCTTACTTAACACGTAAGTTTCTTAGGAATGTGCTAAGTTTTCCTGTGTTTTTTTTTTTTTTTTTGCTCAGAAAGCAATTTACGGTGTGTGTACAGTGTAGATAACACCCTCTTTGCTCATTCCTTGTCTGTTTTTTGCTATGCAGTATGCTATTTCGTTTTTAAAAATGAAACTGTATATATATGTGTCGACTTCCTTTTGAAATGCGTTTCGCTGTCTTTATTTGGGCGCTGTATGTCGGCGCCGCGGCTCAGTCAGGCTGCTATGAAAGGTTTTTCTGCAGCTTCCCCGTTTCTGCATTTCTTGAAGCAGAAGCAAACTATTATTATTATTATTATTATTATTATTATTATTATTATTATTAGTAGTAGTAGTAGTAGTAGTAGTAGTAGTAGTAGTAGTAGTAGTAGTAGTAGTAGTAGTAGTAGTAGTAGTAGTAGTAGTAGTATTTGTTGTTTTAGTTTTTGTTCGTATTTATGCGTTCTCTTGTCTAAGAAATTGAGCTATGCCTTGACTCGTTCAAAATTAGGCTACCGCTTCTGAAACTTCATTAATACTAGGAAATGTTCAGTGTAATTTCGCCCTGTAGTTAGAGAAATACGATCACAAATATTTAACCTTCTCAAATGGTCTTTCATTTCTAAAGTAAAGGTTTTCAGATGCCATGAGCATGAGCCACGCCACATACGATTATTCTGCCGATAAACATTTGTAGATGCCGGTGAACAATTGCAAACAGTACCATATAAGTATTTACCTGAGAGGGCTGGTCGTGCACTGTACATCCCTGCGAGGTTATAGGACAGGTAGGTGTATTATTATGAGCAACGACCACTTTCAATTAGAGTTTTATTATGCGAGTGAAAATTACGCAGCATTACACTACCCCCCCCCTTACTCCACACGTCGCGCACACTAATAGAATATACTGTAGAAAGAGTATTACGTGTCGTAAGTAATATTTATAACCATGTTCAGGGTGCTTATAAGGGCTGATTTCATGCGTTATTGTTTTTCTAATACCTACTTTGTGCCTATAGGCCTGTCTTTCTTTAGGGAATTCAAGTATGCCCTTGCTCGTTGAAAATCACGATACCCCGCGTAAAAGTTTAGTAATTCTTGGAAATGTTCACTGTGATTTTGCCTTGCGGCTAAAGGGAAACTTTCGCAAGTGCTTAATATTGTAAAAAGTCTTTCATTGTTAAAGTAAAGGCATTTCGATGCTGTGATCATCAGCCACGTCAGGTACGTGTCTTATGCACATAATGATTGGTATTTGCCGAGGAATGTTTGTAAATAGTACCAGATGAGAATTTACTTGAACGCAGTGACTATTCTGTGGTCCGTATCACAGGATAGAGTGCAGCTTTATTCTGTGGACAAGACCACAAAATAAAGCGCAGCCTTATTTTGTGGACCACACAATAAACTTGCGCGCTGTGGGCTGTGCAGAATGTACTCTAGCCTCAGCATGCCTCAGCAAGTGCTTCGATGCGCAGTGTAAAAGCACTAATTGTCACTGAGTGTGGTACATGAAGCGCCATGTTTCCCTGAAAACGCGATACGCAGCGCGACCGGCTGAGGAGCAAGCAGGGTGAGCTGTTGCAGCTGCAGCGCCATCGAGTTAATCGGCCCCCAAGGAGAGCCCAACCACACGCCCAGCCGCGTGATGCTTGTTCTTAACTTTTTTCATTTAAAAGTGTATGAACTGTAGCTAAGAAAATGTGCGAAATATCGGGACTGCCGACTGTCTATTACTAGTGTTGTCTTCTAAAATGAAAGCAATATAAAATAAAGCGGGGGTTGCCCCAACCATCCCGAGGCTAAGGGAAAGGTTCAAAAAACCTTTTTGGGTGAGCACGTTTCAAGTGTTTATGCAGGGTTGTCAATATGGCAAAAAGGACTTCTTTTTTTCTATTTGCCTGTTTACACCACATACTTCGTATTACTGAACATCTTGCAATTGCCTTAGTATTAAATGACCCGAGGCCAAGCTGCCCCAGCAACCAAAGCTCATTAGAAATGCTAAAAAAATCTATATTATTATTTAGTCTTGTTATTAAAGTAAACGTTCTCAAAAAAATTTAAAGATGTGCACAAGTTATAGACTGATAAGTATGTTAGGTTTCTCAACGCCTTTATATAGATTAAGCGATGTCAGGTCTGTATCTTCTAGCGATATTCTTTGGTGGATGCTGATGTTCGCGCTAACTATGGGATAATTGTAAACAATACAAAATACTCGCTTACCGGAAAGCTGCGGCCGTCCACTGTACAACGCTGTGAGGTTATAAGGTAAGGAGGCACATTCGTTATCAATCGTAAGAGCGCTGAGTAAGACATATATCAGTTGACGAACAAACAAAGTCTACGATAACAAACACTTCACGAGCACCATTAAAACACTAACGAAATTTCGAAACTCATCGTCTCATGAAGAATACTTCAGGCTGTAGTTTTCGTAAATGGCAATTGTTATAATTTACCTACACAGGGAATTCGTTGTACAAATTTATGCGGATGTCGCACACAGTGCCAAGAAATGTAAGCGAAGCTTCACTGAGCCGGTAACACGACAAGGCGCGTCTCGTTAAAGATGCGCTTAGCAACACTTGCAGATTCAGTTGAGGCTGCGAAGAAACGAGACACACTATAGAGTAGAATTTTTCAGCGCTTGCAGGGACAGCCATCTTTCGTGGGGTGCTGCGTATCAAATGTAAGAGCCCACCACGATAGTACTCGGGCTGACTTTATCTCATACTGGCCGCCAATGTTGGCTCACCATCAATTGTGATGCCATATCCGCAGCCCCTACGCTGTCTGCGGCTACAGATGACAACTGGGGTCAAGATTAAGCATGTTTGCTCTAAAACTCGGTGCAATAGTAAAAATATTGCTCTCTATAGCAGCGTTTCAATGGCTCGAAACTATCGCTCGAGAGCATGGGCGTCTAAAACAAACTCGCGCGCACGTTCTATGTTACGTCATGCTTGCATCAGTTGTCGCTAGGAATAATTGTAAGTTGTATGACATAAGCATCGGCGCCATCGCCAGAGGATTGGCTTATTTACCGGAAGGGGGGGGGGGGGGGGGGGGAAGAAGGCTCCTTTTACTTTTGAGGTCGTTAACCGTAAGAAAGAAAATTATCATTTTTGAGGTTTTACGTGCAAAACACACGATATCGTTACGAGGGGGGAAACGTTTCCTCTAATAAGTCTATAGCTAAGTCATCAGTTGGCTTATGGTTTCCACCTTCGTGCAAATGGACACCTTCGATAAATTTCTTGTTACAAACACCTCAGACATATGGCTTGCGAAAAATTCCTTCACTGTGCATATTGACGCCCGCGAGAAATTTTTTGTTCCACAGTATTTTGTAGTCGGTGTCAAGGCCTTGCGGTCACGCTTCTTTCATCGTCAGGAAAACTACTCAACGCACTCGAAGTTTGCTATGTTGAGACTACAGAGGGATGACGACCACTGCAAAACACGCAGTTTGAGTCGAAGTACCCCAATTTGGGAAGTGCCGCTTACCAAGCATGGATGGCCGTCGCATCACGGGGCCAGCAGCTGCAGCAGAAAAGAAGTGCTGTCGTCAGGGCTAATATGAGGTGGCCCAGTGAATCTTTGACTGACCAGGCTAAAATGTCACAATCATATAAATGCTGCGCGTCAGAAATGTCAGACAACCTCTACTTCTAATACCTGCTCACACTATTAAGCTATATTTATTTTTGAGATATTATTAACGACTAATTCACATAGGTTGATGAATAAAATTGAGCTATTCTGAAATAAGTGTCACTGCTACTGACTTCGAGTCCGCGCGGATTCTGTCTAAAGCGCCAGAGATCCGCGCAACTATGTAAACAGACAGTCATTTTTTATTTTGTCCGTTACAGCCGATACTGTACCGCTGGACGGAAGGGGTTGTGCGGACAAAAATTAATCCCAAATTAATATAGCTTAAAACAACAAACTATGCCATGCCTGCTGCACCGGAGTATTGCAGGCTGCCGAATCGGGGAAAAAAAAAAAAAGGAATAGGACAGACGTCAAAAGAAGATATTGAAGAGAGGGAAAAAAAAAATAGCAATAACTACCGGCTAGGAAACCACAGCCAATGGAACAAGCCGGCAGATCAGAGGATTTTATTAATCTTGTTTTTGTCTACTACGCATAATTTATCCAGTTTTGACATTTGGAAGTCTTGTTCCGTGATGTACCGCTGGACAGTTCACTGACGCTATATAGCGTGCGCACGTTCAAGAAAACGTTTCCATGTTGTCTCCTACATTACGTGATAAGGGTAAAGGCATGCCCCACATGCATCGCTAAATGATGATGGAAGGTGGCTGAGTGGGCCTCTTGACCGAAAGCCATTTTAACATGGACCGGAAGAGCCGAATATCGTGCCCTGTTTGCATCAGAAAATAAGGAGAAGGAAGAGGCGTGATTACTAGACACATGAACTCGGTAAACGGTGGTCGAGCGGAGACTTGTCCAACTGAAAGCCAGTCGTGTACATCGAAACGCTAGATAGCCAGGTTAAGAAGTCACCAATAACGTGGTTGCAGCGGAAGGGTAAGCCCGGCTCCTAACTCAACCCGCTGACGTCGATTTCAAGCGAACGATGCTATTGAAACCAAGTGTATTGCAAACAAAACGAGATGTTCGCGTTTCTTGCGAATTTTCTGCCCGTAAAAGCAGATGTGGATGATTAAGCTAAAAACCGTTTGGTCATTCAAAGCAGCGCGAGAGAAATGTTACACGAAAAGAGACCATAACACCAGCGCTTCTGATATACGCAACTACAATTGATGAAAACCGATTGAACAGCGAAATAGTTTGCGTACACGCTATGTGAATCATGAACGGAACGTACAGCCGTCAGCACGCTTAACTCGAACACTTCGCCGCGTGTCCTCGTCCCGCTTCCACTGATGCCAGCGCCGCCAAGCGTTGGACACGATATGTTTGCTGTAGCTAACGATAGATGGAGCGTGGGTCGATTTCACTAGTAAATTTCTGTTTCACCTGTGCCTGACCGGCGGATCGAATGCACTCACTTGGCACGTATATCTCCTGGCTACGTTCTCACGCGCACCCATGAAATTCGTTGCCGCATTGCTTATCTCGGTGCGTGACCTGCCGCAAGCAATGGTTCATTGCCGAGATAAGCATGCGGCAAAATGACCTGCCAAGTGGGTGTATTCGACCCGCCGGTCAGGCAGAAGTGAAGCAGAAATTTACCAGTGAAATCGACCCATGCTCCATCTATCACCAGCTGCAGCAAACATACCGTGCCCAACGCTTGGCGGCGCTGGTGTCAGTCGAAGAAAATAGAAAACACGCCCTTGTACGTGACTTCTCTGGACATCACTGGGACATATGACAAAGTTAATCAGGAAATTTTGTGGGATATATTGAAAGGAATGGGCATATATAGGCGACGATTGTATACAGCTTTTGAGGGAGATATACCGAGAAAATAGTTTGCATAGAATGGGAAGGCAAAAGTAGCAAAGGGAACGTAGATATCAGCAAGGGGCTGAGACAGGGATGTCCTTTGTCCCCGCTGTTATTCATGCTGTACATGGTGAGGATAAAAAAAGTGCTAGAAGGTAGCAACATTGGTTTTAATCTGTCACACAAACAGGGCGGCGTGGTGACTGGACAGAAGCTTCCAGGTTTATTTTATGCTGACGATATATAGTCTTACATGGGGACAGTCGAGATGATATACAGCGGCTGGCGGATATATGCGGAAGCGAAGGTGAAGTACTTGAACTGGTATAGCGCATTACGGGGAAGAAGAAACGGCCGAGCAGACCGACACAAGAGGACAGAGCGCGCTAACTTCCAACTAAGCTTTATTGTGAAAATGCATCAAATATGTAGACTTGCGCAAGCATACAAAAAACACCCTAACGCAACGCCAAGATTAGGCACACCATCGCACCGTCACACGCCACAGATTCATAGACGGTTTCCTTGATTAAGGAAGGCCACTTCATGTTCAGATAAAGCCAACGAAGGGGCGCTGATACATCTGATTCCAGCTCTTGCTATACAATGCGCTTCAATGATCTCTCCAGTGATTTGTGACGGGTGCTTTCTTACTACTTCACATTGATCAAACATAGGGGAGCATCCACAATCGCGGCAGTGAATTCCAATGTGGCCCTGAATTGCTTTGTGAACATTATAATGGTGCTCTTTTAGCCTTTCATTAAGGCAGCACCCCGTTTGGCTGATATACCTCTTACCATATGAGAGTGGTATCGAGTAAACAACCCCCACTTCACACGGCACAAACCGAGTTTTGTGCTTAGTTGAGCAAACAGTGGCGCGTGATTTGAGGGGATTGACTGCTTTACAAAGCCGCTGTAACTTATCAGGCGCCGAAAACACCACTTTCACACTGACCTTCTCCCCTAACTTTTTTAGTCGGTGGGAAATGTCATGCACATAGGGTAAAACCACGGGTCTTTTTCGGTCGTTAGATTCCGGCTGAGCCCCGGAGTTGCAGTCTTTTTTCATCTGTTGAAACAGAATCTGTTGAATCTGTTTCATCTGTTGAAACAGATGAAAAAAGACTGCAACTCCGGGGCTCAGCCGGAATCTAACGACCGAAAAGGACCCGTGGTTTTACCCTATGTGCATGACATTTCCCACCGACTAAAAAAGATAGGGGAGAAGGTCAGTGTGAAAGTGGTGTTTTCGGCGCCTGATAAGTTACAGCGGCTTTGTAAAGCAGTCAATCCCCTCAAATCACGCGCCACTGTTTGCTCAACATAAGCATAAAACTCGGTTTGTGCCGTGTGAAGTGGGGGTTGTTTACTCGATACCACTCTCATGTGGTGAGAGGTATATCGGCCAAACGGGGCGCTGCCTTAATGAAAGGCTAAAAGAGCCCCATTATAATGTTCACAAAGCAATTCAGGGCCACACTGGAATTCACTGCCGCGATTGTGGATGCTCCCCTATGTTTGATCAATGTGAAGTAGTAAGAAAGCACCCGTCACAAATCACTCGAGAGATAATTGAAGCGCATTGTATAGCAAGAGCTGGCATCAGATGTATCAGCGCCCCTTCGTTGGCTTTATCTGAACATGAAGTGGCCTTCCTTGATCAAGGAAACCGTCTATGAATCTGTGGCGTGTGACGGTGCGATGGTGTGCCTTATCTTGGCGTTGCGTTAGGGTGTTTTTTGTATGCTTGCGCAAGTTTACATATTTGATGCATTTTCACAATAAAGCTCAGTTGGAAGTTAGCGCTCTGTCCTCTTGTGTCGGTCTGCTCGGCCGTTTCTTCTTCCCCGTAATGCGCTATACCAGTTCAAGTACGACGAACCAACTCGCCCAATCTTCAACACTTGCGAAGGTGAAGCTCTAGGGCTAGGATTTAGTGTAACAAAATGTGGATTGATGGTATTCAATGATCCCAATGATAAGGCGGTGTCAATACAAGGCCAAGAAATACCGAGGGTAAGCGAACACAAGTATCTCGGAGTATGAGTAAATGAGGGTGATAGGTACATGGCTGTACAGGAAAAATCCTCGGCAGCAAAGGGAAAGAGGAATGCTGCAATAATGAAGCACAGAGCGTCATGGGGACACAATAGGTACGAGGTGCTTCGAGGTCTGTGGAAAGGTGTAATGGTTGCGGGGCTTACTTTTGGGAACTCAGTGGTGTGCATGAGGGCAGAGGTGCAATCAGAATGTATGTGAATGAAAGGTCTGTGGGATACCTCGCGTCGGGTGCTCACGGGAAGACGACAAATGAGGCTGTAAAGGCGATATGGGATGGACAGGTTTTGAGGTGAGGGAAGCTCAGAGCAAAATGAGGTTCGAAGAGAGCTTAAAGAATGTGAAAGACAGTAGATGGGCAGGGAAGGTGTTCCGGTATTCGTATAGGAAGAGCGTTGACACACAGTGTAGAAAAATAACTAGGAGACTCACTAGTAAATATACGGCTGGTAGTGCAAGCAATTACTGGATGGCAGCGATAGAAAAAAACCCGTCTCCGAGTAACTACCGAATGCGCAAAAGGGAAATAGGAAGGGAGGAAATTTATGATAATTCTAGGGGAAGCGTTTTGCTGTTTGAAGCGAGGTCGGGTTGCCTTAGAACGCTTAGTTATAAAGCGAGATTCAGTAAAGAAGAACAATGCACAAGCTGTGGGGGAGATAAGGAAACGCCGGAGCATGTTCTGATTGAATGTGTAGATATCCACCCAGGTGTCCGTTCGGGCACGAGCCTACATGAAGCCTTGGGTTTTAGGTACAACAATGTAGAGCTGAACAAGCTCACGATAGAAATAAGCAAGAGGTGGTTAGATTATTGGTGGCAGAAAACTAGAGAGAAAGGACAGAAATAAGTAGTGGGGAAAATAAGAGCATTCCGCCGTAAGGGGCAGATGCCTGGCTGTAATATTATGTTTCTTTTTCTACAGTAAGAATTATTTAATGGAAGTAGACAAGGCATTACGCCAACTAAAAAATCAGCTTATTTTGTAGAGCCTGGTGGCACACATGTCACCGTCCCGTTATAACGGGTACGCTCATAGCATCCATCCATCCATCCATCCGTCCGTCCGTCCGTCCGTCCGTCCGTCCGTCCGTCCGTCCGTCCGTCCGTCCGTCCGTCCATCCGTCCGTCCGTCCGTCCGTCCGTCCGTCCGTCCATCCATCCATCCATCCATCCATCCATCCATCCATCCATCCATCCATCCATCCATCCATCCATCCATCCATCCATCCATCCATCCATCCATCCATCCATCCATCCATCCATCCATCCATCCGTGTCGAGGCCACGCGGCGGAGCGTTCGAGTTAAGCGTGCTGACGGCTGTAAGCTAGTCAGGCTTCGGTGTTCCTAAAGGTTTGATGACTCCATTTTTTGTGTAGTCTAAAGAGCAAAAGCCGCACTTACGTAGTTGTGCTCGGTCTGACACCGTTTTTGAATGCACAGTTGGGAGTCAATTATTGTCAACCGTAAGCTATAAAGCCATTCTGCAGTCCCTTATTAGATACAGTTCTGCTTTAAACTGATCGCTGCATCCACTCACCAATTACAGATGGCCGCATTGCGTCTGGAACTGCAAAGAGCAAGGAGAAATGGTCATAATATTCAGAGCACGCCCACGAGAAACACTTCCTCATCAGAACGTTAGCGTGCGCTTCTTCATTAATTGTTCTAATCGATTCTGCCACTGCGCGAAAAAAAAAAGACAAGGTCAAGGAGGGGGCGCTTATAAAACAGACACCCGAAATAGCACCGCCTTGCAACGGTTCGAAAAAAGCAGTTCGAATTTGGCTTTTTTTTCTCGTCCATGTTCCTTGCCGTAGAAGCATTCATTGCAGCACAATCTACGACTTCGGAATAACTTGATCAGGCCCATCACTGTATAGTACGTGGGCATTAGTCAAGGAGATGAAAGGAGACGTGGGCATGAGTCAAGGAGGAGTCAAGGAGACGTGGGCATGAGTCAAGGAGAAGGTTAGTGTAGAAAAGAATAGCGGCTAGGAAGAGAGCTGAAGTGTGAATTTATCAGACGTACCCTCACTCGGTACTTATGCGCAACGTACAACTGGAGGATAAGATGAAGTGTCAGAATGTATTTATTACATAAAGGTGCATGTTACGCGCTATGGGATATAAGCATAGGTCGGCAAACTCACTCATGAGTCCACTCACTCAGACTCGCTCAGATCAGGCCGCGAGTCTGAGTCTGAGTGAGTGCGGGTGAGTAATATTTTGGTGAGTGTGAGTCCGAGGGAGTCCGGTTGAAGAAAATTTGAGTGAGTCCGACTCCGAGTGAGTCCAGTTGAGGAAAATATTGGTGAGTCTGAGTCCGAGTGAGCCCTAAGCGCAAGATATATTTCTTGAGTGAGTTCGAGTGAGCTCCTTCCTTTGCTGCCGACTTATGGCCATATCTACTCATCTTCAGCATTACTATCAGCTTTATATCGGCTTACGTTTATACTCAAGTCTATTCACTAGGGGTGTGCGAATATCGAATTTTTCGAATACGAATCGAATACGAATATTCACCTTCGAATATCGAATCGAATATCGAATATCAAAGGAAAAATGCCTCCACAGTAACAATATTTCATTTAACATGTAGCTATTTGAAAAAAAAAAAAAAACATTAACAGCCGGACTGGCAACACAACATACACTGCTATCTCCAGAACACAATGTCCAGGCTAGCACAATGAAAGTAATGACTAGATGTTATTATGAAGAAATATAAGTTGCTCCACATGATCAGGCAACAGAGACAACCCCCCCCCCCCCTACCCTGCCACTGAAAAGGCACGCTCGCTTGGAACGGAAGTGGCTGGTATAGGGAGGTACATGAGGCAAAGCTTTGCCAGACTGGAGCATCTGAAGGTGCCTACAGTCCGCCACCAGTCACGTGGGTCACTGTCTTTCTTCAGAAGTGGTCCCGCATAGTGAACGAGTGGTAGTGCGGCACGTTACGGCCGCATAGTATTGAAAATGTACGGTTACATGATCGCTAACAGCGCTGCACGCCGGAGATGCACCAGCAATAAATCATACGTATTGGGGCGCTCGTCGCAGGCAGATATCGTGCCTCAGTGTACTTGCGATGTTTATCGCTCCTCTCGGCAACGTTTTTAGCTATACGAACGCAGCAGAAATGTGGAAGACGAGTTATTTTATGCATGATAACCGAATCGAACATCCGATTTTTCGAATATTCGAAGTTATCAATATTCGAAACTTTTCGAATACACGATTTTCGAATCGAATACGAATATTTCGAATGTAATATTCGACGAATATTCGAAACTTTCGAATATTCGCACACCCCTACTATTCACACATATCTCGCATATCTCAGCACACTAGTATTCATGTACCATCTCAATATATATTGATCTGAGGCGTGAGTTAGGGGAACGGGTGCCATGCCCTCCCCCCGCAAACTCTTTCATGGGAAGTTCTTGATAAAAATATCTCGTGTGAAATGCGTATTTCACAAAAATGTCCCTAGGATCGATATATGATAATGATGATATGTGATATATGATAACTCGTACATGAAGGTGAGAGATCAAAAGGCCTATCGTAGAGCACTGATTGTGTGAGATATTGGCGTTAAAGAGGATTGACACCATGATCGAAAAAGCTCATTTAACGCCACGCACTCATGAGTCGACTCACATAGGCTCACTCAGACTCAGGTGAAGCCGTGAGTCTGAGTCTGAGTGTGTTCAGTAGAGCAATATGTTGGTGAGTTTGAGTCTCAGTGAGTCCGGCTGCGAAAAAGATTAGTGAGTCTGAGTCCAAGTGAGCCCTCAGAGCAAAATATATTTCTTGAGCGAGTCTGAGTAAGCTCCAATTTTTTGCCGACCAATGGATATAAGTATCTTTTTATCTATGTCACCAAACTAGTTCGCGATTATCCTACGGGGCAGGAGTATCGGCTAGTCAATAAACATCAACATTGCGTCAAAAGCCTTTTGTTCAGAAATGGCACCATGAATAGTGGAAAAGTCAAGTTACATAACGCGCATTTCTGCACTCAAAATTAAGGGAATAATTTTTGGTGTAGTAAATTCATCATGGCAAACGTGAATGCGCACGTGTAGGCTGTGTAAGTACCGTAGGCGTGCGTATGAGGGGGCGGGAGGCAGGGCCGCCTCCATTAGTCACCTAAAAGGGGGGGGGGGCAAAATCTGCCCTATACATTGACTTATTAGGGGGGGGGGGGGCGCTCGATGAACCGTCCCCCCCCCGATGGGGAACCCTGCGCATGCCTACACATTAGTGCCACTCAAAATGTTTGGTACGCTTCCTATGTATTTTTCTGACCACCGCAGGGTGTGCCGCCTAGAGAGGTTCCCTCTATGGCTCTAAGTGGGAAACGTCCTGTCCATCAATACCCGCGTGCCCCATTTCGTGGCCGTGTCGCATTCTCGCGATACCGGCCCCATCCTTTAATATGAACAACTTTGAAGACATGGTGGAAAAGGCACTCGGCCACGAAAGGACGACACTGGCAGTATACTTTCCTTTCCTTCGTTCGTGTTGCTTTATCGCCTTTTCAACCAAGATGAACGCATAACACCTAGCCGAATTCTCCGTTTTTTTTTACAGCGTTGAACTTATTCAGAGGCAGTGAATCGATGACAGTGTCAGCAAACACAACCTTTAAGCCTTAACTGTTCTCCTTGACGCTAAACTATAGTTTCACGTTAATTCTTGCTGGCTCCAGCCAGGAAATCTCATCATACTCTCTATATTTTTCGACAGGATGAGCTTACCATTAGGCATTTCTTTAGCGTCAGATCCACAACCTCTTCTAATGTCCATGTGGTCGATGACTCAGCATTAAGAGGCAAATGGCGGTACGTGTTATGATGTCAACCGTACCATTATGTATTCTACACAAAAGGGTTAAGCTTGGTTTGTGGTAAAGCCTGGTCACAACTGTGAAAAGAAACCACGGTCTTTCATGTTGTTACCAGGATAGCGGGCGACAGGGGCTGCTTATCTGGCTCAAGGAGCGTACGGTGGGGGGCTAGTTGATAATACATGGAAAACATAAAACTGCGCCTACATACAGAACACAAGAAGAAAGATGTGGACGAGACCAGCGCAGATCATCTCAAGGGATGATCCGCCGCGGTGGTCTAGTGGTAATGGTGCTTGACTGCTGACACGAAGGTCGTGGGATCGAATCCTGGCCGCGGCGACCGCATTTTGATGGAGGCAATATGCCAGAGGCCCGCGTGCTTAGATTTAGGTGCACGTTAAAGATCCTTAGGTGCAATAAGACAGTAATGCGGGTTAGTTGGTTTCGCTGCATTGTGGAAAATTTGCGCACCACACAAGACGACACATCGAAGAAAGTTCATCTGCGCTGGTCCTTGTGAACTTTTTTCGTTGCGTCTTCGTGTGGTGTGCCGCAAATTTTCTACAACCCTAGGTGGTCGAAATTTCCCTTCTGCTACAGCGTCTTTTATAATCATATTGTGGTTTTGGAAGTGAAACCCAACAATTATATATATATATATATATATATATATATATATATATATATATATATATATATATATATATTGCATCTGACACCGGTACAAGCATCTAACGCGAGCTTGAGGCAACTTGACACCTGAACAACACTTTTCATATGCAGGCCGTGGCGTTCTCTGCAAGTAATTTTCAAAGAAGATAGTATTGTTCGCTGATATGAGCCCTGAATCAATCAGATGCTCATATCTTAGGCCACTGCTACAGCCAGCTCGTTACTGACCGGCGATGATAACCAGTCCAGAACCACCGTATGCTAAGCGTTGAAATGGGCTCGTCAAAGGCGTAACGACTCACGAAAATTTTCTCAATGGCGCACAGTTTAAATAAGGATTTTCTTTCATTGTGATTGTTCTAAGGCCAAGTAGCTATCCTGCTAACCTCTCTGCCGACAAACACGTAAACGAGCAACCCTGGTCCCTCCTCCACTTTACCATTCGCCACTACGCACCTATAGTGTTCTGCAACAGTTAACGTTTCCCGTTACTCCCGACAGTCCCATTGCTGACTTTTTCTTTGATCCTCCCCATCTTCAGACACATCTTCCGGAACATTACTATCGACGCCCATGTCGAAGACGTTGTAATCATCGCTTCGAGTGACATTCCGCCATAACATCCTTGCATGGACTGAAGGACATTGTTACGCTTCTAGAGTCGAGTTTAACACGCCGTAGTTTGTTGGTCTTGGGTTCGTGTACTGCATTGAATATCATTGCCATCAGAAAAAAGGCGTCTTTTATTTGACGGAGGCCCGCGACAGGGCGGTTCATCAGGGCGTGCCACAGTAACGTGTGCTCACGCGATGACTGCGCATGCAGAGAGGGGAGAAGCACGTTTTGCGCGTAAAAGTGACTCTGTTGCTAGCCTGCCATTTCACCGCTGGGAACTGAGGTTCTCGGATGTCGAGCTGGCGAATGGTCGTCACGGTGAACGAGCTGGACGATTAGGGCCGTATGGCGCAGAGATATCCAAAGTTTCGCCTATTAACCGGCTTGTGATATTTCTGTGCATTCACTATAGCCTCTTCAACCAAGAGCTTTTCTCGGCCGTCGGCCGCCAAACACAACGCAGCTTGCTTGCTCGACTATTTTTACATGTTCTCATGCAGGCCAGCTCGCTTGATATGCTTATTGTATATTTATCAAAATACTCCTCCGTGCAAACTCGGAGACCGCCTGTCAACGGCGCTATGTGTGTTTGTTAAATCATTCCACCCTGTGGCCGAATGCTACTGCGCAAATAATGAAAGCATCGGCTTTACAGCTTTCGGAACTTATTGAGCGTATTGTCAATAAACACGTCGTGTAGTTTCCAAGTGAGAACCGCTAAAAAATTACGTGTTCGCCGTATACATGCCAATCGTACACCTTGAGCTTACGGACATTTCACGCAAAATTAGCACTGACTCCGCACAACAAAAGTATTCGCACCTTGACGTGTGTATTTTTCATGTCAATGTTGTTGACTTCTTCGACACCTGCATTTCACTTCGCATGCATCGAAATTCCTACCTCAGCATGATATGTACGCGCGCCTTTGTGTGTGTAAATGTGTGTGTGTGTGTGTGTGTGTGTGTGTGTGTGTGTGTGTGTGTGTGTGTGTGTGTGTGTGTGTGTGTGTGTGTGCGTGCGTGCGTGCGTGCGTGCGTGCGTGCGTGTGTGTGTGTGTGTGTGTGTGTGTGTGTGTGCGCGCGCGCGCGCGCGAAACATAATTATATCATATTTTACATGTGCATTGGCAGGTTGCCGTAACTGTTCTTGACTCATACTTACCTGCATCTGGTGGGGCCGGCTGCGTGGTGGAAGCTGCGACACAGACGAAGTAGTAACTACCAAGAATAATGACGGCAGTTTTGTCAAAGGGGTACAGTGTTTATTGTCACCTTTCAGTTCGCGCAAAACGCGTGAATTGAAACGCCGTTACGTAGGGCAAACAGCAAACAAAGAAACACACCAATAATTGTGGTTGCCAGAAGCGTCACAAGATGCTGGTACCATCGTCCGCTAACCCGGTACTCCGGAAACATCTCTGCGTATACCGGAATACCGTACACGCAATATTCTCTATTAGAGAATTTTCGCGAGTGTTGAAGGCATCAGGACACTTGCTTGTGTGTGCGTGCGAGAGCAGAGGACGCTGCATTGCGTGCGTTACAGCTTTGTGGGCCCACATGTTCAAGCTTCCTACACAGTGACGTCACTGTCCAACCAGGTGCCCAGAAACCGAAACCGAAATTCGTTCACATAAATAAGGCGATAATAAATTATTTAGCAGCAATACATGAATATTGGAGCGGTCATAATGTTTGCTGGAGCAATAACGAACGTTTGCAACAAATAACGCACAAGCCACAAATTTTGACACCGCCTCCTTAAAGGGACCGACAACTGATTTTTCTCGACCCATTTTTTTTACGACGCGACAGAAAGCTCACCCTTCGCAGTGTTTGTAGCTGCAGTAGTTAATCCCAAAAGCACGTAGTTATTTTACAAGCAGTATTTTTCGATCTGAAAGGCCCTAAACACGGATGTAGCTTTCCTCCAGCAACGCTGAGAATTGATAGCGATGCCGCCAACCCTTTCCGCTATTTGTGAAAGCTATCGTTGTTCTGCTTTCGCAGGAGTTCCTGTAACTATGCTTAACCACCTTTATGTATAGCTTTTCAACTATTTTTGAAAATAACAAGCTGTTACAATGACATGATGTGGCAGTATAGACCTTCCCTGTATTTGTACCGCTTTGTGTGCGCATGCGTCCAAGGTTGCCTGCGCCTACGCCATGGGTGGCTTATCCCGGCGTCGTTACTCTCTCTATGCACGAGCCAAGCCAAGTCATCGAAAACGTCACTACGCATATGCGCGGCCGTGCCGAGTAGCAGCGCGCGTCATTTCTGAGACGAGGTGTAGGTAGCAAAACTCATCATCATCATCAGCCTGTCTACGCCCACTGCAGGTTAAGGCCTCTCCCATGTTCCGCCAATCAACCCGGTCCTGTGCTTTCTGCTGCCACGTTATACCTACAAACTTCTTAATCTCATCTACCCACCTAATTTTCTGTCTCCCCCTCACGCGTTCGCCATCTCTTGGAATCCAGTCAGTTACCCTTAATGACCACCGGTTATCCTGCCGACGTGATACCTGCCCGGCCCATATCCATTTCTTCTTGATTTCAACTATGATGTCCTTAACCCCCGTTTGTTCCCTGACCCACTCTGCTCTCTTCCTGTCTCTTAAGGTTACACCTATCCTTTTCCTTTCCATCGCTCGCTGCGCCGTCTTCAATTTAAGCTGAACCCTTTTTGTAAGTCTCCAGGTTTCTGCTCCGTAGGTAAGTACAGGTAAGATGCAGCTGTTATATACCTTCCTCTTGAGGGACAGTGGTAGATTACCATTCATGATTTGATAATGCTTGCCGAATGAGCCCCATCCCATCCTTATTCTTCTAGTTATTTCACTTTCATGGTTCGGCTCCGCGGTTACTACCTGTCCTAAGTAGACGTACTCCTTTACAACTTCCGGTGTCTCGCCACCTATCGCAAAGCGCTGTTCTCTGCCAAGATTGTTCCACATTACTATAGTTTTATGCATATTAATTTTCAGACATACCATACGCGCGGCCGCACCGAGTAGCAGCGCGCGTCATTTCTGAGACGAGGTGTAGGTAGCAAAACTATGTCACTCCAAAATCTTAGCGACCTTGAAACTGCGTGCACGGTTGCATGAGCACGCTGAAAAGTTGCTGAAGACGCGCTGACGAGCATGGGATCATTACGTCACGCGAAGGCAGCGCCACTTTAATGCATACTACTAACGCAGGCCTATATGTACATTAATATGGAGTAATCCCTTATAAAAATGACTATTGAGTAACTGTTGACAAATGATTGACGAATGGTTGAATCAATGACTTTTCAACTAAATGTCAAATGTCGTTGAATCTTCTCAATGACTACACAACGAAACTGTCATTGATTCTTTCCAATCAAAAGTACATGTTGTAAAATATATTGATGCTTTGTTGATTTTATGTTGTACGGTGGTTCAGTTTAGGACCGGCCGCGCACGTATGAAGGTGGGCGTGAAACTTATTACAGATAATATCACGAGCACTCCTGCCATCTTATTAAGAAACCCAGACACACATGCGCATATAGTAGGTTTATTTGCCTTTTTTTGGTAGCCGGCATACATGACATTTAATTTCCGGCAAGCAACAAATACTCTTGCACGCAATCAACACTACAGCACTACTTGCATCATAGACGCTCTCTATGCGTCAGCCAATGTAAAGCAAAATTTTTTAAGCATATGCAGAACTTGCTGGTGCAGGTAATGTAATATATTACAAAAAATACAATTTTATTTTTAAATACGACTCCACATTTTACACAACCTTGTACAGTAATGCAGAGATGTAGCAATGGTAATTGATATTCAGAAGCGCATGAGGCTTGCGAAGCCCCGAACTCAATGACTAAACCCTGGCCATCCAGAGTGCCCGCGATCGGGCCCTCAAGTTTGTCCTGGGGGTCCCTACGTGGGATTATATTACTAACAGATTATAGCTCTAACAGAATGACCCACTACATAACTATTCATGCGGCAACAAAGCATTGCTGACTTCTTGCTTTAGTACCCGAAGCAACGCAGGTAACTGTAACCTCCTAGGACACGGTATACAGTGCGCAGAAACTGTACTGCAGCTGAATACAGAAAGAAAGCTTAATTAATGAATTACTGGGGTTTTATGCGCCAAAACCCCAATATGATTATAAGTCACTCCGTTGTGGAGAGCTCATATCCGGAAATATGACACACCTGGGGCTTTTTAACGTGCACCTAAATTGAAGTAAATGGACCTTTAGCACTTTCGCCTCCATTAAAAATGCGACCGCCGTGGCCAGGATTGAATCCGCGATCTTCGGGTCAGCAGCCGAGCACCGTAACCACTGTACCACCGCGGCGGCCCCAAAGGCAGATTCGTTTGAGGATTTAACGGTCATAAGCAGTGTTTAAGGATAGGCACCATTTATCAGTGTTGTACGGAACGGCGTTCCAAGGAACGACGTTCCCGGAACTAGTTCCTTTTTGCAGGAACGGAGGAACGCCACCGTTCCGTTACGGATATGTGGAACTGTAACGGTAACTCGTTACGTTTACGAAGGAACGCCAGAGGGAACGGCGTTCCATCGGCAAACGTTCCACTGCATTGAACAGGCGCACGCACGCAGCAAGTCATGCAGAGCAGGGCGGTTGGGCGAGGGCGTGAGGTGCAAGGAACTACTGTTCGCCTGTAGCATGACTATGTTGTATCATGGTTTTTACTACAAGGCGCCCGCCGGGGGCGCAGGGAAGCGCGCGGCGCCTTAACCGAGCACGTGCGGAGAAAATAGTTGATTTTTTTTCGTTTTGTCTCAACCAGTCTGACAGCAACCAATGGGCCGTGCTAGAGTCAGGACACATCGTGGAGAGATTTTACTTCACATTCGAACTTCATCGGAAGGCCGCCGCAATGAAAGGGCGCGCTAAGCAGTCCGCTTGCACATTTTAGACGACTCGCCGTTTTTGCTGACCAGATTCTGCTGCGACGCCCCTTCGTCACGTGAAGTTCCGTTCTGACGTAGCACAGCAGCAGCATTTCCTGCGCGCCCGGCGCGCTCAGTTTCGATATCGCCTGGAGCGGGGCCTTCAATTTCTATGATTAACACCTCAAATTAGGTACGTTTCTTGTATTTCTATAAACTGGGTGTAAGGTCCGGCGTGTCGAGAACGGGGGGGATAGTTGAGTCTTAACCCCAGAAGGCGGCTTCCAAGAAGCCAGCCTCGAGGTCGAGGGTCGAGGCGCAGCGACGCCCGATTCGAATGTAGGAAGCGCGGGGACAAAAGAACACTCCCCAGCTGCCCATAACCGTTCGAACAAAAAGACGCGCCCTATTGACCGTCGGTTTAACGACCAACGCAGCGGCCTGCAGCCCGCGGGGGGTCCGCGAAGCGGTGCGAAGGAAGCTAAGACTGTGACACCGTAAATCTCGCATAGGATCCGTGGGCGCCTGTCAACGGAGACGAGATGTCGCCGAGGACCGTGCACGTGGCACAGATAAATCTCGCAAAGTGTCTGTTAAACGCCTGTCAACGGATGCGAGATGTTTCCGAGGAGGGACGGCATGGCTCCGCTAGTTAACCGGCCGCATAGTGTATGAACACGGTCAGGGTAGTTGAACGACGCCACCATCGTGTATGTTTTTTTGAGTGCACTTCTGAGAATGTCGGTTGCCGGACGTCTTCCACGTCTCTCTCTCAGGCTGGTGGCTCAAAAGGCTTCAGAGAGAGAGGGGGCTGGAGGCCTCCGGCAGACCAATTTACGGTTGGCCCAATAAGTGGGCTGAGTTGTTTTGATTTGCCGTGGGGAGAATTGGGAGGAGCAATGTTGGGGTTAAAACCTGGCTCCCGCCTCCTCACGAGGGTTCTTGTCGCAGGAGCGGTGCTATGCACTTGTCGGCTCTGCCGAGTTATATTGCGAAAGTTCCAATGTACATAGCTGCCATGTAACCTTGTATATATAGCCTGTATATAAATATCGAGTTGTTTTGCAAAGAAAGGAGTCGTCTCCATCCTTGAGAAGTGTGAACAACCACAATATGAGGCAAGGCAGCTACGGACAACCTTCCACTCCCTTCTGCAACTGACAGCGGCTACGCAGCTGAGAGAGCTCTGCTCTGGAATCAAGAGGGAGTGGGGAGAAGGTGTGGGAATTTACTCTGGGTATGCTACTTTTTTATATGAACATCTGTCCCGAAATTAATAATTAAAAAGTTATTTAACGAGGTTTTGTTAACTGCTCACTTCATGCAACTTTAGGTGCGGCAAAGTATTTCCGCCTCGAAGTAAAGTTCATGTGCGAAAACGACAGCAGCCTTACTGTCGTAGTATTTTTATTAAAAATCTGCATTGTCTAAAAAAACAACTAAAACACGATCGTCTGTCGGACACAGACACTGAGATGCCCCTCTCGCTGAGTTCAGTCAATGTGTACCCTGGACATTACCTTTCGCTAATACTGGAACATTGAATCAGTACTTGTTGAACGTCTACGTGTGGTCGCTTTAGATGCGATTTCATGTCCAAGAATTTTTATTATACTGGTGCATCTGAGGAAATTTCTTTGAACATGTGAAGCGTAGTATCTTGACTCCCCACTTGAAGAACGACGCGAAGAGTGGCACATGTGTTGCACTTGTAATAGGCGAGCACCAAAGTTGCAGTTAGACATTTCTGGAGTATGTCCGGCGATCTATAAAAAATTCGTGTTTCTTATATCCATATAACCTGCTGCCGGGGATGTTCAAAATCGTATAATATATTTAGTTCGATGTGAGCTTTACATTGCTCACTCATTTCACCTCATTATTATCCGACACTGTCTTAATTTTAAAAAAAATCAAATGTAACGTAAAAGTAACGACACGTTCCAGTGTTCTAAATGTAACTGGAACGCGTTCCTTTCCCATTAAGGGAACTTGTAACGGGAACTCGTTTCTAATTTGGGGAGGAACGGGGAACGAGCTTTCGTTCCTGGTTTAGAGGAACGTGTACAACACTGCCATTTATGTACCGCCATGGAGGCAAGCCAGTAACAAAAATTGGTAAACCGTTAAACTTGAACGCGAAAGCGATATCCGCACGCACGCACGCGCACACACACGCGAAATACGTATTGTAAAGGTAAAGGTTTGCGCCCTCTTCAACAGCACATTTATTACAACAATATTTTGTGTGTCCAATGTATACGGGTGAGCATCGCCTTGCCGATCGCTAGCCTGCCTTCGCTTCTCGGTAGAGACCCAAACCGTGCCGCAAGGAAAGCCAAAGTACGGTGCCCCATGGCTGATATCTTTATTTGCATCTACCTCGAATTTTCGCTCACGGCCAACGCTGCTTTTTCGCTCGCAACCAAAGAAGCCGCCGCCGACACCGGAATTTCTGCGAAACGAGCTCTTTAACGCATGACGTAAAAGTATCTACCTATGGATGGTGGGGGCCTCGGCGCGTAATACAGCGCCTGCCTGTACGCGGTGTCGACTAAACCATTATCTCAAACCTCACCGCATACATCTACCAGAGAAACGTGATGTACCAGCGACTATCATTCCTTTTCATTTTATTTTATTACTATCCCTGCTGTCGCAAACGCACGCCTTTGCTCCATGCAAAACACGTTGAAACTTGAACGCTTGAACTCGAGCTTGCGTGCCATGTCTTATTGCGACTAAGAAAATAACGCCAAAAGAATAATAAATTTGTCGTGTTGCGTTGCGTCAACAAACATGCAGAGTGCGAAGGTCGTTAACCAGCAAGCTTTACGTAACTTTTTTAATAATAGCAATTACCGCCTAACTTCGTGACGGGCTTCGTAGCGCTGGTGCTCTATCCGGTGTATCCATCCGCGTCGTTGTGTGACGTCAGTCGAGTACGCGGAATTCGAACGTGCCGGTCGCGCTCGCCGCGCTAGTGGCGCTAGTCTCCTCTCGCTTTCGTTCGTGCTCTGTGAGTGCCGTGATTCACGGAAATTATGAACGCAGCTGTGAAGAAGCTACTTCGCGGCATGTTCAGCACTCGTGTACCTGCATGCAAGGACTACGTTCCTCTGGAGTGCCTGTTAGTGGCCGTTATACGTGTACTGGAGTTAAGCCTATAGTCCCGGAACATTTCCTGCGGAGAAATGGACGTCTCAGTTTGGGTGCGAGACTGTCGCATCTTCATTTCTGCTTAGATGGAGGGACGGAAGCGATCACCTTGATGTGCGCTTACCATTGCTTGGATTTGCGGATTCTTTAAACTACAGGCCTCTGTCCTTGTTGAAGGTAAGTTAATTTTCTTTACCTGTGCACAATTATATTCGAAAGCCATGAAAAATGCGTGTTTTGTTGCATCGCGGGCTACATGCGCGACATGTTTCAGAAGTACGTGATTGCGTAATTTTTGCGGCATTCAGGCTTACACTGTCCTAATATAAATGTAGGTTACGATTTACGTTCACTTTCGAACGTACTGACTTTTTTTATTGGCCGCGCTTAACGGAGCTTCTTTCAAGGTATACATTATACGTTTACGTTCGAGCGCCTGTACTACGATTCTGACTCTGCAAAGCTACTTTGCGCTATTTGCGCTATTTTGGAATAGTTTCGAATGGTGAGTGAGTGTTCAAAACCTTGTTTTAGGGACATAAGTTGGGCGTCTTTCTAGCGCCAAGATGTTACTTTGCCTTGACTGTTTCGACGCGCGCCTTCAAAGTGGTCGTTCTCCCGCGCGTCGCTTCAGCCTGGTTAATTGTAGCATGTTCGCCCTTTTGTAGCCGTACGATGTTATCAATTTTTCGCCTGTTCACACCGTCCTCTGCTAGGTACGAACTTATACAACAATTTCCTTCTCTCCTGTTTTTTTTTTTTTTTGCAGGTGGGAGTCACCCTTTTTATTTTGAAACAAGTGCTACACCAAACAAATTATGGCTTTCATCTCTAATGGTGGGGTTACTTGCAGTTTTTGCATAAATAAAGATAGATTGTCCGCATATTTGCGTTTTCTTCTTTTCCCTGGGCTCTTGAAAGAAAACGAAAGGTCACAGAACTTATAAAAGAGTTGACTTCCCCTAGTGTCTGTGTGTGTGTCATTCAGTTGACTTATGTGCCCGTGTCCTGGTATTTTATTTCTCGTCCAGATTACCTTGTTTCCAGGTTTACGCGGTGTTGGAAGAATTGAAGCATTATAACAGGCGATAAAAAGCATTTGCTATTGCAGTTGTTGAAAGCGCGATCTGCCTCCGTGCAATTGTGCCTTACCTACTGTAATTCAGCTATAGTGAAAGTAAAGTAACCTGATTTAAGTTATTCTTTGCTTTTTGTGTACGTATAGCTTGCTGTTTCCAATGCAGAATGCGAGTTGGCACAGTCTGCCACAATAACACTAACTCTGCAGGCCTCTTCTTGCTTTTTATGCAAGCATACACCAGCAGTGCCTATCTATAGATAGCTGTGTGCTGATATAAAACCCATAAAGGGCACTTAGCAGCTGTTATTAGAGTTACGAAAAGTGTTTATGAAGCCCAAGGAACTGCAATTTATATTGTAAACACGTGCCTCAGCAGGCATTCTTCAAGAGGTTCTATGCAAGACCTTTTGGACCATGCCTACTGTGGCATGTGCTTCAGTAGGCATTGTTCTTTCAGTTGGAGGATATCACACTTGCATGTCTACAAGAATTCAACAACTATTACGACATACTGTACATTTACTTTCAATAACTAGATCATCAAATTTCAATGCTGCTTGAATTGCAGCTCATAAACTATTCAATAATAGGTTCACTACTATTCAATCACTTTTGTGTCAATAACTTTTTTATAAAATATCACCGGCCAATTTTCAATGGGTGTAAATGGTGAGCTCAATGACTTTTCAATAACTTTTCAAATACCATTCAAATACTTTTCAATACAATGCGTCAACATTGACCACTAGCTTTTCAATTATTTTTCAATAAGATTTTTTGTAAGGGATGCCTTTTAATATAAAGAAACAAACTATATTTCAATACTAACAAAAAAAATCGTCCACCGCGTACAGCAATCAACGGTCACGTGGCCGTCTTCATCGGATCACTCATGTTTTTGCCGCCAGCGGTGCCACTGGTAATTTTTCGCGACTTTCAATTAAAAAGAAGCTAGCGAGCTCGCCGACGACTTTTAAATGCGCCCGTCGCGCTCCTAGGGCCATCTCGCTGGTAATGAAGAAACGCTTATAAGCGCCTGCCGTCTCTGAGTCCATCCAGCGGTAAAGGGTGTGTATATAACGCTCGCCGTTAGCTACGTGAAGGATCTGCGTTTCGTGGCGTAGTGGTTAGCGCCACGCGCTGCGGAGCAAGAGGTCCCTGGTTCGATTCCGCGCTTCGGAAGCATTTTTCTTAATTATTTTTCTTTGGGGCTTTTATATATATATATATATATATATATATATATATATATACATACTTATACATATAGGGTGCATGACGGCGGCGACGGCAAAATTCAGCCGAGACTGTCCATATAATTGCTATCGCAATAAAAATAAAAATATAAATACATCTCTCACGAAAAAAACAGGGTTGGTTTGAGTCAATGCGACGGACAATCTTTACATCAGTAAAGTCAACTCATTCCATATTCTGGGCAGTTGCCGATCCCTTTAAGCGGCTCTGGCCTAGTACGAGAACGATTTGTTGTGATGCACGCGCTTGTCGCGCTTCTCAGTAACTGTTGCTGAGTCATCGATGAAATATTCAACGTTTCATGTACACCCAAGAGCAAAAGTTTACGGGACGTTGGCTCCACGTTATTAGATTCTGCTCTTGCGTAATACCTCTAATCTAGCTGGTCCCTGTATAGGTTGCAAAACCAACTACGTGCTGGAAGATTTATTTGGAGATTATATTATCACGTTTCCAGAAAAAGTGAGAATATATATCTTTCTCGTACATTTCGCGTCCCGCGTTGGGGCGTACCGTAATGGTAGAGTGTACTAGAATATTCTAGCACACTCTAGTAATGGGGTTTGCCTATTGTATAGTGCTGTATATGGATATAGTGCGTATTTTTGGACACAACCTCTAAGGGTCGGTCTGAGTTAGGGTGAATCTGATTGAGCCGACTCGTCAGTGAGTTTACTTAACTTTACTTCACTTACCGGCAGAGCGGGAGGGCACCACAGGTGGTTCCGGCATTTCTTAAAATAAACAAAATATTGTAAATTGAGCTTTTTTGCAAGCCAACATGTGAATGTTTTTTTTTTCACGATGCTCCGTATGGCATAACGTTACTTTAACCCATTTACATTATTTAACAGCACCTTGAACTTTAGTGCACAAAAAGACATTAGTAAGACACTGCTTAGCACTAGAACAGGAAAAACGAAGAGGCCTTCATTTCACTGCCGCAAGCAAGCCACGTTTTCAGCAGTTGGTTATGTAAGTTCCACAATATAAGTCGTGCAGGAACACACAAGGCATGGAAAGAAAAGACCAGGCAAAGAAATGCGTGCATTGATACAAGCTATGCTCACACGTTCCCTGCGTTCAAATACTCTAATCGAGCCGCCATAATAAGGACGAACATTAAAGAAAAATCAAGCACCCCATTTCCACATCCCTAGACGATGATCAAACAAGGCCGAGAAAAAATGCAGGCTCTCAGTTTTACAATTTTAACGAATATCAAATGCATTCCTATCAGTAATGCAAACAGAGCATTGGACGCGTACATCTTACTTACGTTCTGTGCGAAACGCCTTAACCACTTGCTCCGTAAACTTAACCTTGCGCTTTATTGGCTCCTTTGAGCATTTCGGCATCTTCAATCAATTGTGTGTCTGGTCTTCTTTTCTCGCTGTGCCGTGTTTTTATTGTAAGAGCAATTGTATGGACAAACGTATTTGCAGTTTCCATCGCCGTTGGCGTCGCCGTAATGTTCCGTGTAAACTCAAATCGATAACTTCGTCCCGCGTGTCGTATGTTCTACGTGCCAGTGAAAGCGCGTGAGCGCAGCCGACAAACTGCGCAAATGGAGAGGGAACACGCCGGCCGTCTTTCGTCGCGCGAGAGGCCCATGGTGATAAGGGGAGGGAGGAACACGAGGGACGAACCTGCATGGCTCTGGCAGACTCCGTACTTGCGGTCGCTCGCACTTTATCATTACAGCGATCAGGAGATTGTGTATACCTTTGTAGGTTCTGTTTCGCCACATGGTTCGCTAAGGAGTGATGCACAGCAGGAAGTGTGCTTCGCGCGCTGCAGCGGCCGCGTTTCATTATGCAGGCGTTTTGTTGGACGACGGGTTGAATGATACGAGTTCGCTGCTTGCCTTACTTCGTACAACGTTCCAATTTCTTCCTATCTTATTCATTCCTTCACCCTTGGGGTGAAACTGGGCCCGTATTCGCAAAAACATCTAACGCTAAAAAATTTCGTAAGAGAATATTTCAGTCAATCACGATGAAGTACATATCATTCGCGCAGCCGGTTGACCAATAGGAATGCGCACTTACGAAAAAGAAGCTTTGTGAATTCAGCTCCTGACTTTTTTGCGTCATTTCCAATTGTAGGTCGCCTTCTTTGCCATCATGTCCCGAAGTGTTGAAATAGAGACTAAATGACACATCGTGTCTTTTTTCATCGTTAACTAGGCTACTGAATCTGTACTGAAGTTATTGGAGACATTCACACCGAACACGAGGCCCTAGATTCTGTGGACGTTTGGAAAAGATGAACATTGGTAGAAACGGCTGTAAGATCGCTGGAAGACTGCTTGCGTAAAAATGTAGAAAATGCGGTGTAACCGAAATATTGGACAACGTGCTACCACAAACATCATCATCGTATTGATCACTGCAGAGCAATGACGTCTCGAAGACCTCAAGTTACCCCTCTCTTTCTGTTGCTGATCTCATTTTATACACTCAACATTCCCAACTTCATCACACCGCTTAATTCGCAGCTGTCCTCGACTGCCCTTCCCTTTGCAACCGTTCGGCGATATATTGCGTCGGGTAGACAGACATTGATCTGTTTAGATCACTGTCTGTCTACCCTACGCAATAGATTTCCTGCCTATCACAATGTTTCCTTTCTATACTCGGCTGTAATGTCAGCTATCGATGTCTACTCAACCGGGTTTTCTAGTGGTTTTGTTTTTGTTTTTAGACAATACAGATTTTTTTTATAAAAATGCTATGACAGCCACGCTCCTGCCGTCTTCGCACACGAATTCTGCATCGAGGCGGAAACGCTTTTCTAAAACTAAAGCGACATCGAGGTGGCTAATTAACAAGAAGGCATTCATTGAATTTCTACTTATTGACTCGATTGAGAGCCCTTCTTTATGTAGGAAAGTTGTGGGCCATCACAATTTATGGCATACCCATTTCTTATAAATCACAGGAGTTGCACGTATTTTGAGATATTCATCATCGAATGTAAAGGCCAATATCGAAACTGACCACGTCTGGCACTCAGGAAACGCGATCGCTTTGCAACTTCAGACTGCAACCACTCGTAACCGAGTAGTTTCGGTCTGATGTTCACTCTTTCACTTTCAAGGTTGCATCGCTGCTCTGGTCACCGAATCAGTTCATAAAGTCCCTGCTTCCTTCATTATACGTTCGGCATTGCTGATGGCGCAGCCTTGCGAACCATTCTTTCTAATTGAAAGCGTGAAAAGTTGTCAGTGGCCAAACTCTGCACCAATGACGTCAATTCCTCTTCTAGTGAGGGAATGTCTCATAGGAGCTAGTGAGCCTTCCTAGTTTGTCTCCTCCTGGTCTGGACTATTGCCCATTGGACTATGGGCCATTGGACTATTCAATTCTTTGGTGAAAAAAATTCGGCAGATCCCACGCACTGTGGGAATCGATGTAATGCGAAGCAGCCAGCAAGGAGCTGCATACATCGCCTTGTTTGTCTTTGAGCCAAATGAAATCAGTCATGCCATGGCATCTAGTCCACCATATATCGCATGTTTGCCATGCACGCATGCATGCACAATCTAGTATACACCATGCCAATGAAACGCATATTCTGGTATATACAAAGCATGACCTGTCGTTTATGTTCATCACGCACTCGTGTCTTGCCATACCAATTTTGGTATATATCCAATTAACAAAACGGCCGGAAGCACACTATGACAGTGGCATGTAAATCATACCGTACATGACATGCATACCATAATTCGCATGTTAAGACCTCTCATTTATGTTCGTCATACAGTCACATCGCGCAATACCAATTTTGGTGTATATCGAACGAGCGAAATGGCCGCAAGTGCACCATGTCCTGTCTTTTCTCGTCCTTGTATTCGTTCTAGCGCTGCCCCATACATTACACTATGCACCACGAATATAGCATGTAAATCATGCCATACATGACATGCATGGCATGATTTTCATATTAACACCTTTCATTTACGTTCGTCATACAGTCGCTTCGCGCAATACCAATTTTGGTGTATATTAAGCTAGCGAAACGGCCGCGAATGCACCATGAGCGCGGCATGTAAATCATGACATACATAATATCAAGTCACGGTTTTCATGTTACCACCTGTTATTCATGTTCGTCATACAGTCGCGTCGCGCAATGCCAATTTTGGTGTATATCAAGCTAGGAAAACGGCCGCGAATGTATCATCAGTGTGGCTTGCAAATCATGTCGTACATGACCTGCATGTCATGATTTCCATGTTACCACGTCTCATTTACGTTCGTCATACAGTCGCTGCGCGCAATACCAATTTCGGTGTACATCAAGCTAGCGAAGCGGCCGCGAATGCATCATGAGCGTGGCATGTAAATCATGACATACATGACATGCATGTCATGGTTTTCATCTGACCAACTGTTATTCATGTTCTTCACACAGTCACTTCGTGCAATACCGCTTTTGGTGTATATCAATCTACTGAAACGGCCGCTAGCGCACCATGAGCGTGGCATGTAAATCAGGTTGTACATGACTTGCATGTGATGATTTTCATGTTACCACCTCTCACTTACGTTCGTCATACGGTCGTGTCGCGCAATACCAATTTTGGTGTATATCATGCAAGCGAAACGGCCGCAAATGCACCATGAGCGTGGCATGTAAATCATGACATACATGTCAAGGATGTCATGGTTTTCATGCTACCACCTGTTATTCATGTTCTTCATACAGTCACATAGCATAATACCAATTTTAGTGGATATCAAGCAAGCGGAACGGCCACGAGTGCGCCATGAGCATGACATGTCAATCATGTCGTACATGTCATGCATGTCATGATTTTCATGTTACCACGTCTCATTTGCGTTCGCCATACAGTCGCTGCGCGCAATACCAATTTTGGTGTACATCAAGCTAGCGAAGCGGCCGCGAATGCATCATGAGCGTGGCATGTAAATCATGACATACATGACATGCATGTCATGGTTTTCATCTTACCAACTGTTATTCATGTTCTTCATACAGTCACTTCAGGCAATACCAATTTTGGTGTATATCAATCTACTGAAACGGCCGCTAGCGCACCATGAGCGTGGCATATAAATGAGGCTGTACATGACTTGCATGTCATGATTTTCATGTTACCACCTTTCACTTACGTTCGTCATACGGTCGTGTCGCGCAATACCAATTTTGGGGTATATCATGCAAGCGAAACAGCCGCAAATGCACCATGAGCGTGGCATGAAAATCATGACATACATGTCATGGATGTCATGGTTTTCATGCTACCACCTGTTATTCATGTTCTTCATACAGTCACATAGCAAAATACCAATTTTGGTGTATATCAATGTAGCGAAACGACCGCGAGTGCGTCATGAGCGTGGCATGAAAATCATGTCACATGACATGCATGTCATGATTTTCATGTTACCACGTGTCAGTTATGTTCGTCATACAGAAATGTCTCGTCATACCAGTTTTCGTATATATCCCTTCATTTAAACGGCCGCGAGCGCCCAGAGACCATGTCATGTAAATCATGCTGCACATGACATGCGTGTCATAATTTGCATGTTAGGACCTGTCATTATGTTCGACATGAATTCTTGTCACGCCGTACCAATTTTGGTGTATATGAAATTAATGGAACGCCCGCAAGAGCCTAAGGTCGTGGAATGTAAATCATGCAGTTCATGATATGCGTGTCATGATTTTCATGATATGACCTGTCATTTATGTTCGTAATAAGGCCATGTAAAATAAGGCGTTTAGGAGTAGCACTGGTTTATAAAACAGAGGAAATGTTAAGACAAGTTACGTGCTAATGGCGGAACCAGCCTGAGCGCCGAGACAACCAAACGTCTTCTTCTTTTCCACCTGAGTGGTACCCTCTGCCTTTTCGAGTAGCACTCATCTTCTTCACTACATTTTCTTCCCCTCCGGAAAAGAGCCATCCTGGCGACTTAGGGGCAGGAGACGACAGAGGGGTCGTAATACGGTTTCAGGCGGTCTATGTGAACAGTCTCACGTCCACGGCGTCGTTGATCAGAGGACTGCGCAAGCGGCTCCACTACGTAATTCACAGGTGATGTTTGTTTGACCACACGGTAAGGGCCGTGATACTTGGAGAGAAGTTTCGTTGACAGACCAGGGCTGGTTGATGGGATCCAAAGCCATACAAGTTGATCAGGGGCATAAGAGGCCGGAGGCGTCGAGCTATCGCGATGGTGTTTCTGGCGTTGCTGGTCAGCAGCAGTGAGGGAGCGGGCAAGCTGGCGACACTCTTCCGCGTATTTAGCAGCTTGTGACACCGTCGTCGACTCAGCCACATCAGGGTGGTAAGGGAGGATGGTGTCTAGCGTGCAGGAGGGCTCGCGTCCGTAAAGGAGGAAGTATGGAGAGAATCCAGTGGTTGTCTGTACTGCAGTATTATGCGCGTACGTCACAAAAGTGAGAACACGGTCCCAGTTGGAGTGGTCGGAAGCGACGTACATTGACAGCATATCCCCTAATGTTCGGTTGAATCGTTCTGTCATGCCGTTTGTTTGAGGGTGGTACGCGGTGGTGGTCCGATGAATGACATGGCATTCCTTTAGAAGTGATTCGACTGCGTCCGACAAAAAGACGCGTCCTCGGTCGCTGAGCAGCTCACGCGGTGCACCATGACGTAGAATGATTCGATGCAATAGGAAAGAACCGACGTCACTTGCCGATGAAGATGGCAACGGTGAAGTTTCTGCATACCGCGTAAGGTGATCAATGGCGACGATTATCCAGCGATTTCCAGCAGGTGTGATTGGAAGAGGTCCGTAGAGATCTATACCAACACGGTCGAATGGTCTGGCAGGACAAGGCAAGGGCTGTAGTGGAGCTGGAGAACGGGAAGCTGGATTCTTCCGGCGCTGGCAAGCAATACAGGAACGGACGTAGCGGCGAACGAACCGATACATTCCGCGCCAGTAAAAGCGTTGTGATAGGCGGGTGTAAGTTTTTAACACTCCCGCATGCGCGCAATGTGGGTCGGCGTGAAAGGAGGCGCATATGTCCGAGCGGAGATGTGTGGGAATAACCAGGAGCCATCGGCGTCCTTCAGGAAGATAATTTCGTCGGTATAGCAAACCATCCCGGATAACGAAGTGCTGTATTTGACGGCGCATACCTCTAGGGATGGGTTGCGAGGGAGGCCGACGCAACAAGTTAAGAATTGAAGCAACCCAGGGATCCTTCCTTTGCTCCAGAAACATGTCGTTGACACCAAGTGCAGATACGTCGTGTGTAGGCGGAGCCGGCGACTCGTCATTAGATGGTAGGGGTGATCGGGACAGAGCATCTGCGTCGGAATGTCTTCGGCCAGATCGGTAAATGACGTTAATGTCGTACTCCTGAAGCCGGAGTGCCCAACAGGCGAGCCGGCCGGAAGGATCTTTTAAAGAGGAAAGCCAACATAATGCATGGTGGTCTGTAACCACGCTAAATGGGCGCCCGTAAAGATAGGGTCGGAATTTGCATATTGCCCATATAATGGCCAGACACTCTTTTTCTGTAACGGAATAGTTGGCTTCCGCTTTTGTGAGCGCACGGCTGGCGTAGGAGACGACGTACTCATCAAATCCAGGCTTACGCTGGGCGAGCACAGCACCGAGACCGATACCGCTAGCGTCCGTGTGGATTTCTGTTGGAGCAAGTGGATCAAAATGTCGCAGTATTGGAGGTGATGTAAGAAGGCGACGCAGTGTGGCAAATGCATCATCACACGCCGATGACCATCCCGAAAGATCGCGGTTGCCACGAAGAAGTTCAGTCAAGGGCGATATGATGGAGGCAAAGTTGCGGATAAAACGACAAAAATAGGAACATAGGCCGAGGAAGCTGCGAAGTTCTTTCATCGTCTTTGGCTTAGGGAACTCGGCAACGGCACGAAGTTTCGTCGGATCCGGACTAACACCATCTCTAGAGACGACATGGCCCAAAATTAGGAGTTGTCGGGCGCCAAAGCAGCACTTCTTTAAATTGAGCTGTAGACCGGCGGAACTGAGGCAAGTCAGCACGGTTTCGAGGCGCTGAAGATGTGTTGAAAAGTCACGGGAAAATATGACAATGTCGTCTAAATAGCACAGGCAGGTTTGCCATTTCAGGCCACGGAGGATGTTGTCGATCATGCGCTCGAAGGTGGCAGGCGCATTGCATAGCCCGAATGGCATGACGTTAAATTCGTATAAACCATCGGGGGTAACGAAAGCCGTTTTTGGGCGATCAGCCTCGGCCATCGGAACCTGCCAATAACCGGAGCGCAGGTCTAGCGACGAGAAGAACTCGGCGCCTTGTAAGCAGTCGAGCGCATCGTCTATGCGAGGTAACGGGTAAACATCTTTGCGTGTGATCTTGTTCAACCGGTGGTAGTCGACGCAAAATCTTATTGAGCCATCTTTTTTCTTTACTAGAACAACCGGCGAGGCCCATGGGCTGTTAGAGGGCTCAATAACGCCGCGCTTCAGCATGTCGTCAACTTGTTCTGCGATGACACGGCGTTCAGATGCCGACACACGATACGGACGCTGACGTAAAGGTGCGTGAATGCCAGTGTCGATTTGATGACATACAGTGGAAGCACGGCCCAAAGTTGGTTGCTGGTGGTCGAAGCTTGTGCGGAAGCGCTCGAGGAGGGCGATGATGTCGGCGCGCTGCTGGGCCGTAAGGTTGCTGTCGATGCATCGCGAAAGTGCTTCGGTGAACGATGGCTGAGAGGGTAACGTGGAGCAATCAACGGCGTCGATATGAAGCGGGTTCGAGTGATCAGGAACGACATGTGCACACAAGGGATCAATGTCATCTGCAAGGCCTAGCCACTCTCCGCGCAGTAATTTGGAAGGCGAGGGAAACGGATTAGAGACATAAATTGCACTTGATCCATCGTGAATAGTGAGAACGGCGAAGGGAATCAGGAAGCACTTGCGCCGGACAGCGGTTTCAGAAGGCGTAAAAAGAACAGGTGAGCCAGTAGAGATGTCGCAGGAAAGCGGTACTAGCGCGGATGAGAAAGGGGGTATCGGTGTGTCGGCAGCCACAAAAACTTTTGCAGGTGAAGGTGGCGAGTCGACCGCAGCAGATGCACACAACGGCGAGAACTCGACTTCGGCACGGGCGCAGTCGATGACAGCATGATGAGTGCAGAGAAAGTCCCAGCCCAGTATAATGTCGTGGGAACACGTCGGCAACACAACAAACTCGACGGCATAAATAACGTCTGCAATCGCAACGCGTGCCGTGCACGCAGCGAGAGGGCGAATTTGTTGCTCACTTGCAGTGCTCAAAACGAAGTCGTGAAGAGGAGTCGTTACTTTCTTGAGTCTGCAGCAAAGCTTCTCATTCATTACAGACACTGCGGCGCCAGTGTCAACCAGTGCTAAAACAGGAACACCTTCAACGGAGACAGCAACGACATTAGACGGCGAAAAACAAGGTCTTGTAGAGTTCGAAAGCTGCGCAGTTCTTGCCTCCGGAACTGCGGCTTCTAGTTTTCCTCAGGGACAGAAGGAGGGCGTCGTAGCATAGGGGAAAGGGAACGGCGCCGAGGTGAAGGCGACCGGCGTCTGTTGAAGTTCTGGCGAGTCGAAAATGTGTCCATGGTGGCAGGCGGGCCAGATGGAGCAGTCTGAGGTCTCGGCGGGAAATCGTAACTGTTTGGCCGCATGTCGTCACGTAGGAGAAACTCACGCCGTCGGCAAAACCGTGCTACGTGGCCCGCAAAACCACAGGCGTAGCATATTGGGCGGTTGTCTGGAGTGCGCCATGGGTTTTGAAGGCGTGATGGTGTTGGTCGGGAGAACGGACGGGCAGCGTGATGCACAGGTTCAGGCGGTGCGGCAAAGGTGCGCGCGGGAACGTAGGAGTTCGCGACAGGCAAACGTCGGGGTGCGGTCAGTGCTTCAGCATAGGTCAGCGGAGCAGCGACTGGTGGTACATGGGCTGCGGGCAGCACCTCGGATACTTGCTCCTGAACGACACGCTGTATCGATGGCGGCAAAGTAGATGGGGCAGCTTCAAAGGTGTAAGGTACAAGAGACAGCTGGCGCGCGACCTCCTCGCGTACAAACTGCTTGATCTCAAGGAGCAAGGCAGAATGGTCTTCCGCAATGCCAGCCGACGTTAAAGCGGAGATCGTTGCACACGACGCACTGGCGCGACGAGTGGATTCACGCTGTTTCCAGAGCTCGTCATAGCTCTGACAGAGTTGGATTACGTCAGAGACCGTTTGCGGGTTCTTGGCGACAAGCATCTGAAATGCGTCGTCACTCACACCTTTCAAAATGTGTTTGATCTTCTCGGCTTCCGTCATGGCCGAGTTGACACGCCGGCAAAGGTCGACCACATCTTCGATGTAGCTGGTGTAATTTTCACCATTTTGCTGAGCTCGAGCGCGCAAGCGCTGTTCGGCACGTAGCTTGCGAAGTGCTGGACGGCCGAACAGATCCGCGAACGCCGTTCTGAAGGCCGACCAGGTGGGAAGGTCCCGCTCGTGATTACGGTACCACAGACTGGCGACGTCGGTTAAATAAAACTGGACGACGGTAAGCTTATGCGCATCGTCCCATTTGTTGTGCTTGCTCACCCGGTCGTACTCGTCAAGCCAATCTTCCACGTCCTTGTCATCGGTACCGCTGAAGGAAGGTGGTTCGCGTTGCCGAATGGGGCCGGAACAGACAACAGGCGGAGTAGTTGAAGCCGAGGCGGCTACCTGCTGACCTTCGTCCGTGGACATGGTAGAAACCGGAGGCAACGTACGGTTTCGAAGTTCCAGGATTATGGAGTACCCAGCACCTCCACCAGTTAAAATAAGGCGTTTAGGAGTAGCACTGGTTTATAAAACAGAGGAAATGTTAAGACAAGTTACGTGCTAATGGCGGAACCAGCCTGAGCGCCGAGACAACCAAACGTCTTCTTCTTTTCCACCTGAGTGATACCCTCTGCCTTTTCGAGTAGCATTCATCTTCTTCACTACACATGTTATGACACACCAATTTTGGTATACATCCGATTAACGAAACGGCCAGGAGAGCACAAAGTCGTAGGCGGATAGATAGATAGATAGATAGATAATAGATAGATAGATAGATAGATAGATAGATAGATAGATAGATAGATAGATAGATAGATAGATAGATAGATAGATAGATAGATAGATAGATAGATAGATAGATAGATAGATAGATAGATAGATAGATAGATAGATAGATAGATAGATAGATAGATAGATAGATAGATAGATAGATAGATAGATAGATAGATAGATAGATAGATAGATAGATACGCTCAAAGTCGCAGAAGTTCGCTAAGAAATGCTTCGCATTTAAAACAGCGCGACGTAGACACAGACTAGGAAGTACACAGGGCCACCGCTGTCCTGTATACGCGAGTAAGCGAGTCGGCGGGCTTACAGAGTCTGGCAGCTTCACTCAGGAACTCAAAAGTTATTTGTCTGAAGGCATTCTTCTCGGCCAAAACACACAAGGAAGGCAACCCTTTTCGGGTGATCGTCTCTGAGGCTGGGTCGTGGCAAAGGTGCCTGGGAAGCTTTCTGCTCAAGTGCTTGAAAATACTGGAAAGGACCCATACTTGGTTCACAAGGCGTCCGAAGTTTCTGACTTTTTGGACAGGTCTTGCCCCGCAGGAACGCAGGCGTTCTCTGTAGATATCAAATACTTATTTTATTCCTTGCCGCAGGAGGACCTTGTTAGAGTCGTTAAAAAAAAGCAATTGAAGAGCACGGAGTCGGCCGTTTTCAGAACGCCATAGGTACCAGCGCCTCGAGTTTCGAAGAAATGCTGCTGCTGTACGTACGGTCTACAGTGGTCGAACAGAACGGAAAGAAGTATGTACAGAGGAATGGGGTCTGCAAAGGCTCGCGCATCGCACTAGTATTGAGTGACCTTCTTCTGGCACAATATGATAGCATCCTTGAGGAGAGGCTTCAACCTTTGGGCTTGGTCAGGACCTTCCGTTATGTGGATGATCTCCTGGTGATATTCAGAGCCCAACCAGAAGGAGCCTCGTGTCAAGTGGAAAGAATTTTCAACATGTTCCGGTCCTGTTTTCCTGCCTTACCTTCACCCAGGAGCTATCAGTCGAAGGCAAGATTCGCTTCCTGGACATGGAAATCTACTTTGACCGAGACCATACATGTTGGTCTTATGCACCGCGCTCGAAGAAACTCCTACTACCGTTCTCGTCCAACCACTCCAAAATTGCGAAACGGGCCATCGCTTGTGGGGCTCTCAAAAATGCCCTTGCTCGCTCCTGCCACCACTCAGTCACTGGCAGCTAGGGGTCACAACTTCAGAGGCTTAGGGAGAGCGGCTACCCGGAGAGCCTGCAGTCCTCATTGTCCGTCGCCCTTTTGCGTGAGGTGAAGTACACGAAAGAACGCGTCCGCACAAGCCTTCAAAAGTCCAAGATGGTGGTGATACCCTATGTGCACAGTGTGTCCCACCCTATCAAGAAGGCCGCCGGGCGAGCGGAGGTACAAGTTGGTTTCTCGGCCCCCAACGAGCTGAGCTCTCTATGCCAGAAGGTTAATGAGACGGCTTTGAACAGAAGGATGTGTTAAGAAGCACTCGACCAATTATGTTCCCTGCAAGTGTGAAGTGGTGTATGAGATTCCGACGACCTGTGGGAGAGCCTATATCGGGCAGACGGGACGTTGCTTCAACGACCGTCTGCGTGAACACGCTAACAATCTCAAGGCAAGAAATGGCAGTATTTTGGCCATCCACTGTGCGAAGTGTGGCTGCCAGCCACGTTTCGGCGAAACCCGGGTGCTACACTCATACAACAATTTGTCAGCACGTGAACTGTACGTGGCTTACGTGATAAAATGTAAAGATGGTGCTTGTGTGAGCGCGCCGTCGATGAATATCACGGACAAGGAGAGTTGCTATCTCCGAAACTAATCATCATGACAAAACTTTTTAGTACCGTTGGACGCAGGCGCGGCTAGAAGCACTGATATGTTCCCCCTTCCCCGATTTTTTGGTTCTTTGTATATTTGAGCGTGCGTTCAATAAGCAATTCAGTTGGCAGTCAGCGCTGGTCCTGTGTACTTCCTAGTCTGTGTCTACGTCGCGCTGTTTTTCACCATGGATTTGTACCAACTATAGCTCGCATCAATTCGCTCATAAATTCAATTCTTATTGTCAATTCCTAACGACTATCATAGCCTGAACACAGCAGTCAGCGTATGCTTTCATTGGCTTTTTATTTGATAAGAAAGTGTGAAATCCACGTTCATAAATTGAAGTAGGCCGAAAACGCAGCGAATTCAAAGAAACTGAAGACTCACTTGGCGCCGATGCAGCTGCCGCTGCGGGGGCTGCATGAAGAACAAAGAACTTTTTAGAAACTTGGCAATTCGTAGCAGGGTTATCACGATCGCCGTCATTGACATAATGCCAGGCAAATCTGTTAACGCGTTTCAATCTGCAGCCCAGAAATTAATAAGAACGAAAAGCGAACTCTTAAGCAAACTCAAGCGTTATAAAAGACGTTTGTACGAGCCACTGCGCGTTTTCATTTGTCAAACGTTCCGCTTAATTTTCCCGAATATTGGCACTAGAGAAGGAGGCCGAGATCTAAGAAAAGGTCAAAGTCATATAGTCCTATTACTTTCTCAGGAGAACATCTTCAATCGAAGACCTATCCAATGTCAAACGAAGGCGTCTCATGCTGGACCTTGTTGAAGACGGGCTCCCTGCACCATCACACCATCACATTGAATATTGTTCCAGAAAGGCCGGGGCAACGCGTGCTTAAATATAGGTAAAAGGATAAAAAGCTCCATATACTAGAACCTTGCCTGTTAGAACTCGGTTATAATACGACGGGGATTTATCACCGTAAAGAAATGGGTTCTATACATAGTGTGCGTACGAGATTTGAAACTGTTGAACAGGTAGTTAGTGACTGCACTCTTATTCATGTTCTGCCAGGAAACCAGGCCTTTTTATCTCGTTTCCTGGGTATATCTAGCCCATTAACCGGTAAATCATTAGGAGTGTGGACGAGAACAGTTGAATACTGGGGGATACGTTACGGCGTACTTTGAATATATGGCTGCCCATTATCTCACATGGATTTGTTTTCCCACGAGAATCGGTTTCGACAAACGAACGTCCTCTTTCGCGCCTCATGTATGCAGTCTGACGTATGGGCTGCAGTATGGGCTGTATGGGCTGCAGCAAAACAAACATTCGAGCTTGTTGGTATGTGTTCGTCTTAATGGCAAAAAAAAAGTGGGGGGGGGGGGGGGAGCCGCGTTAAAATATACAAAGAAATATCGCCTGCGTCATTTTCCTCTTCCTTGGTCTGTGTCTGTTAGTGCGCCCCGCTTTTAACGCGACAGCGCTAAAGGGCTCGTTCCGCAGAAATTCCGGTGTTGGTGTCGGCGGCGGCGTCTTTGATTGTGAGCGAAAAAGCAGCATTGGTTGTGAGCGAAAATTCGAGATAGATGCCAATAAGATAGGAGCCGGAGGGCGTTTGCACTTTGGCTTTCCTTGCGGGACAGTCTAGCTCTCCACCGAGAAGCCAAGGTGGGCTAGCGATTGAGAAGGTGATAATGTGCGTGCGTGCGTGTGTGCAGATATCGCTATCGCGTTAAACTCTTAAAGGCGAAGCTTAAAGGCCAAACCTCATATGAGCGAAATTGCACGCGACAGCGACGAGCGATGCTATGAGCGACGAAACGAGCCGTTCGCGCGACGTGTCGCGTCGCCGATGGAGCGCGATCGCTCTGTTTTTCAGTTTTAGAATCCGTCGCTCGTCGCCCGGAAGTGCTGTGATCAAGCATCCAATAGCAAAACACCGGAACAAGATGTATCAGTGACGTACTGCTGGTTGCCGCCCCTTGCTTATCGACGCGAACCAAAAACAACGTTCATAAACATGGGCAACGGCGACGAGCGCAACGTTGACGTTGTTGAACGCGAATGTGCGTTACGGGACCTCGGGGACGGGATCGAACGACAAGTCTCGCGCCGTCTGTGACGCGGCTGGGCGCCACGTAGCAGCACTGCAGCAGTGATGGGATCTAAAAAAATACTGCAAGACAATGATAGACATTTTATGTACCATTATGCAACAAAACAACGTATTTTGCATTGCATACCGCTAACAACGGGCCACTTTTGGTACGAGTAAACGCCCTCATGCCAGCAACAGTGGAGATCGCTCGCCGAAGCCGTCGCGTGAATGGGGTTTGCCCATGCAAGCGACCGCTTGCGCGAAAGCTATCCCCGTCGCGTCGCTCGTTGCTGTCGCGTGCATTATCGCGTATATGGGGTTTGGCCTTAAGGGTCCCCCAGTTTTATTTGCCATCAACATAAGGTATGGTCACTGTGAAGTTAAAAGCTGAGCTGTATACATAATAATACGCGTTAGGACATTACCTCATTGACTAGCACACATGCTTAAAGCGGGAATGGTTTGTGGAGACTGTCACCTATTTCGACATCACAATAGAATCGCACAAGAAAACTTGAGAAGTACAGACATAAACCGAAAATTTAGTACAAACGAAAGAGCAAACGATCGATGCCACTACCAAAGGCCATAAAACCACAAACCACAATGGCACTTTAGAGCGGGTCAGGCTAAATGATTACAAGGCACGCTAGAAAGTGTCGATAAAAGATGTCTTCCCTTACGAATGGGAGTGACGACTGAGAAATGCACGTGCCTTTAGGTCTTTCAAAATTTACGAGTCGAAAATGCTTCGATAAGACTTACGATATTAACGCGTTTAATTGGGCGGACTGGTTCATGACTTCACAAGGTGAATATCGCAGCGCTAAATAATAACCAATGTTGGGGCTTCACGTCCCAAAACCACAACACGATTATGAGGGACGCCGTAGGTTTCAACAACCTCGGGTTCTTTAATGTGCGCCTAAATCTAAGTACACGGGCCTCTAGCGTTTCGCCTCTACTGAAATGCGACCGCCGTGGCCGGGATTCGATACAACTACCGTCAGCGGTCGAGCACCACTAAACCGCCGTGGCGGGTCATGTAGCGCGAAATGCGTCGACCCGTCGCCGCAGGACGACCAGGACGATGACCGCTTCTCGGGAACCATAAGTGCCGACGACTTCGCTAACCGACAGCGAGCCGACCCGGAACTCAGGGGCCTTGTGGAGTACGTCGAGGGCAGGACCGACGTTGTTCCGAAGGTATTCAAGCGAGGACTGGCGTCGTTCTTCTTGCGAAACGGCGTTGTCCTGAAGAAGAACTTCTGGCCCCTTCGAGCTCACTACCTTCTCGTCGTGCCTTCACCATTGCGACCAGAAGTGCTTCAGGCCTTACATGACGAGCCGACGGCTGGACACCTCGGTGTTTCTCGCACGCTGGCAAGAATACGGCGATGAGGCGAGAACACAGTGCACTATTTCTCATTTAAAAGATTACATTCGACGTTCCTACTGTGTTCTCGTTATTTCACCCTTTATTTTGCGCTGCGATTTTATTCCTTCTCAAGTCCCTTCAGCGATTTCGCGCTAGCCCTCATCTAGGTGGCTTGGGTGGCTAGCATGGCTCGAGCTTGCTCGAAGCGGAACGAATACAACTTTCTTAGATATCCTAATGAAATAGGTAATAAGCCAGGCAAAAGAAGAAAGTCCCACGGAATTAAAACTGCTTAAGAACTACTCAAAAAGTACCAACAGAAGGTAATTAACAACGTCGGTAAAACACAACTGAAAGAGGAAAAAAGACGAAACATGATGCGTTGAGCTCACCCGTGTCGGTGGGCGCTGTAGGCTTGGACATATCTGGAATATAGTATTCAGATGATGATAAAGCGGGTGGTAATTTTAAAAGCCAAAAATCAGTCGCTACCTTATCTGTGAAAGCACAGGCGTGCGCGGAGTTCTCTGTTAGGGGGTAGGCAAAGTTTCACCGCAAACACTCCCCCCCCCCCCCCCCCACGCCCATTAAGAGTGTTTGAAAGAAAAGCATGTAAGTGGATGCAAAAATGACAGTTAGGGAATGACGTGCTGCTCAGAACGACCTGACTTTGCACAACAGCTTTGCGGTGCGTAAAGGTGGGAAATAAAACCGTGTTCTTGCACTCAATAAAAAAAAAGAGAGTCCTTTGACTCTTTTTTGAGAGTGCTGGCTTGCCACTTATCAGAATCTCTTTAAAGAGACACGTGAACTCTCTTTATAGATCATTATACCCTCGTCGGAGAGCCTTGTGACCCAAAAGAGAGTCTATTTGTCTTTAAAGTCTTTAAAGAGAGTCATGTATGTCGCAAGTCAGGACTCACCCGAAGGAGTCACACATACTCTTTTTTTTTTTTCTTAGAGTGTGGAATGCAGCATCAGCGGCCGTTGGCTGCAATTACTGTCGAGAATTTACATGGCTGTACACCTGCATATGGACAGGTCTGATTGAGTAAACATATGGGGTTGGCTTGGTGTCCTCCTCCTAAAATGATTAAAGAGCCCCCCCCCCCCCCCCCCCCCACTTCCTTGCCTCCCTGTGCGCACGCCTCTGTGTGAAAAGCTAGTTCTTCGTTTCTTCACAAAGCAAATTTAATTATCAGACAACGGCTACTCACAGGCCGCTGTATTCCTAAGCTTTCTTTTTTATTTCATACTTCTTCATCCAGTCCTTCCAATGTAGAAAGTTATAGAACGCTAAGTTGTCGCTAGCTTAATTGTGGCATCCGAGACTGGATGTTCACAGGGCTAAGAGCATTGCGCTCTGCTAAATATAGCATTGATTTGGGCGAGTTGACAACGCTTCATAACTGTAGCCTTCTTGCCCACAAAACAAAAGGACGAAAAAAAAGAGTAGAGAAAATAAGCTCAGGAAGGCCACAGTTATGATGCGCCCTATTAAATTTCCAAATTCTTTTATTTCATAAGTAAATCTAAGCAATAACCCATGTTTCAAGCGCAGCGTTGCAGTGATTCAGAGAAATTCAGAGCCTATTCGGACAAACTCTGCGAATTGTAATAACCACAGCGTTCGTCTATCATTGCACATAGTTTTGGGGTTCAAAATAGGCAGACACTCTAAGAAAAAGAGAAGAGTCCTTTGACTTTTTTTTCCCATGCGTGTCTCTCTCACATATATAACTCTGTTTAAAAAGGCAGAAGTTCAGGGAAAGGTGGAAGCTTGAAGACGTGAAAAATTGGTGAACACAGGGTGTTGCTGGAGCCGACGTTTCGACAAGCGGACTCGTCTGCAGCCTTGAGAAGACAAGTCCGCTGGTCGAAACGTCGTCGGCTCCAGCGACCAACACGTGTTAACAAATTTTTCATCTCCCTTTAAAAAGACACGTTAACTCTTTTTTGGCGAGTCGCGGAACGCACAGATCTCCCCAAGACACACACATCACCTTCCGTGTGGGTGCATGCAAGTCTGTGTGGGGGGAGGGGGAAGGGGGAGAGGAGGGGCGGGGCTTAAAGCGTGCGAAAAACACCTGTAACTCCGCTTGGAGTCGATGGATTCGAAAAAAGTTTTGCGGCAATCCGTTCGTGAGGCATCAAATTTGGACAGTGAGGGCATACGATAATTACTTGAAAAAAATGTTACAGAATCCCTTTAACGTGGATCAAACGTTAAAGCTTCTTTCCAAAAGCTACTACTGCCTCGGGTGAACTGCAGGACGTCAAAATCTTGGTTCCTACACAGATAACACCGCTCAAAGCTGCGTAATGTGTAGTGCATGCTTACTTTCTTAGGCGAGGAGACTGAAGGGTTATGCTAGAATTGGTGTCGCCCGTGCAACTTGAGAAAAGCTGTAAAAGAAAAAAAAAAGAAGCAAGACTTATTAGCTAATTACTATATTGTTAAAGAGCATATTTAACACCTGTAATGAGCTTATTTTTTTTTTAGTGCTTCAGCCCTCTTGGGATATTATAAGGTGTGGAGAGGCAAACAAACATAGGAAGAGAGGCATTGCACAGAGAGTCACTTAATGCGTTGCCCGAAGCTATAGACATTTCTTCTGCAATATAGCGCAGCAATATCAAGCAGGCCGCTGAGATAATGATTTGCTGTCGAGTATATATGGTTGGATAGCAGTGAAAGCCTGTAACACCACTCAAATACCGCCAAAGGGAAAGATGAATGGGAAGTGACAACCCATATGATCTGGAGCGGGCAGCCTTGGCGCTACTATGCCGCACGGTGACGTAGTTTTCGCGGTACGCCAGGCCATTCCTACAGTTCTGAAGCATGTTCATGACGGTTATCAGTGAGGCGCTCGCAGTATATATTTAGGCCTACGAAAAGCGGAACTCACACAGTTCCGTTCACAAATTTGACAGCGAGGCTGTATGCCTCTACGCCGGAACGGTTTCGTCTCCGTGGACCAAAAACAAAACGCCAGGCCCCTAAACCACCAACAGACTCTCGCGCTCGCGTGCTCCTCTGCTAGCAGATGCGCGCGTCCCTTGATTTTTCAACTCGGACGCTGAGGAAGGGCATTCGGAGAGGTGGACAGACGAGCCGATGAACGCGCTCGCTGTAGACTCGTGCACAACTGCAAACGCCACCGCTAAACTTCGAACGCTGAGTGGTTTAGGAGCCCTTTAACAATTGCAGGCAAACGGCATATCTTTCTTTGCAATCAGGCATACAGCATAGAGCTTAGTATTCGTTTCAAAAAGGAATACCACAAAAAAAGCATCAAAACCGCATGCTGGACGATAAGGCGCCTGTTAACAATGGTAACACCGTCCAACGCGTTCTCGGTAAAGATTAGGTTGCAGCTGCTTTGCACTTCACACGAGGGCTTCGAATGACGTCAAACGGCCCTTCCTTCTTACCGCGTGTGTTTCCCGCTTTCATATATAAAAGGAAGACTCGTCTAGCAACTCATTCAGTTCATTCTAAGACTGCCATGGGTAGACCACGAAAATTAGACACCAGAAGAACAGCGTGAATACAATGCTTGGCGAAAGGCAGAAATTCGGCTTGCTGAAAATGGCTGCGGAATCAATCACGGTCCACCGCAGCGACCACAAAGCGATTATCACTACCATTACTCTAAAGTAATAATAAAACAGACCCCCCTCCCTATCAGCATGCTTTGTGTTTGATACATCTTCGCTGGACATTCACGTTCGCAGGGCGAGATGGCGGCCTATAATTTTTTAGGGACGAAGCTCCTGAAGCTGTGGGTCTGTCCTTCCTCTGTGACCGGTTTGTAACCACCTAGTTGGGGCCACCTCTAGCTCGTGAGAAGCGCGCGTTCTGGTATGCAGTAGAAGAAGAAGATGACGTTGACGAGTGAGACTCTCGTGCGTGTTCGCCTGTGTGGCATTCTTTCTTCTTTACTGCGCGCGTTCTGGTATGCAGTAGAAAAAGGAGACGACGTTTCAGAAGTAACGCGCCATGAGGCTCCCTCTTGGCACGCTTTCTCTTTAGCTCGGGGTCGCCAGATGGAATACAAGGCTGCGGAACGGAGGGCACGGAAGGCGGCGGCAGCGCGCGCCACCAGTACAAGAACCGCTCTCACTTCATTTCACGGACCATAAAGCCGTCATAATGAAGGGACCTCGCAATCCATCCAACAATGAAGAAATGAAAGAACAAACGAACACAATAAAAGAACAAAATAAAAGTTGATTTGTATATACGCACACAGTCTCATGTCTTTCTTAATGATGTAATGGGCGAACTTTCACGGGAGGGTTACGGTTTTACCGATGATCTCCTCCTCTCGAGCTTCGCCCACTTATCATCATTCATTCCGTGGATATGGCGTGATTTTTTATCGTTTTCATGTCCACCACATGCGCTGTAAAGCGTAGTGCGATCTCAGAGCCGATAACAGAGCCACCGCTACTATTACCACGCACTGCTGTGAATGTGCCACACGCGATGGCCAGATGCGCCCTATCGAATCGTCTACTTCGCAAATGCTACTCTCGCACTAAATACAGCAACAACAACAACAAAAAAAGTCAGGCATAGCCAACTCAGCTTGTTTTCCGTGTATATGCCGGAGCATCATTCGACTAAGATCGAAATGAGAAAATGTTGGCTTTATTCACAGCGGATAAACAACATCAACAAACACTGACCATCATATAGCTAGCACTGTAGACATCATTTAGACAGCTTTATTCAACGTGAGCCGACATTAGCCATTGCTTAGCCAACACTAGCCACAATTAGAAATTTTCATCTATAATCACCCGCCGGCACTCACCATCAGCTAATATTAGCCACTATTTAGCGCACATTATGTTAACGCTATAGTCATTGATAACCAGCCCTTGCAGCATTTAAGTAAATGCCGTAATACCACTGGCTAAGCCATCGCCTTTCACAAACAGCGACGATTGTGTGGGAGTTGCGCGCTAACATGTGCTCTCGCATGTCAATGCTAACACGATGTTATTCATCCAGCACCCTTGCCCGATAGTGCACACCTCAAGAGCAAGTCGTGAAATGTTTTTAGCAATTATATCGTGCTAAGTAATAAGTCTATGCGGTTCACGCAAATAAGTGTATCACAGGATCTGATTGTGTGGTTCAGCGTCGATAAAAAGCACAGCGTGTTATTAGTCATAATGGAGGACTAAGAAATTGTTTTGATCAGCCGGACTTCGTAATATGCGCGCCTAAATCCATAATTATACCCACGTGCCTTTGCATTATATTCCGCCTCCATTTAACCTGGACTACCACGGCTGGGTGTTGAACCTGCGACCTCGTTACTGTGCAGGCAGAACGCCACTGTTGTCATCAAGCCATATAGTCACTGCATCTGGATTACCGCAAGTATGGCAGCACATGTCCTTTATTACGCTTGTCACACCTTCGAAAACGAGTTATTCCGCTGCGAAATCTAAAGCCACAGTAGGCAGACGAAGCTCGCAGGTTTATGTGTTTCTTTGGACGCTTGGGCAAACGGTCTAAGCTCCCACTGCGTTTTCCCCAACGTGAACATTTTTTTTCCTGAGACACTGCGTGGGCACATTGCAGGTTGACGAAAGGGCGACGAAATTCTTGTCTCACACTACTCATCTATGGTTTATGTGGAGCCATGCTCTAACATACGTTTTACTCGTGTGCGTACCACACGCAGGACACCTGTGCTTGCGTAAGAAACGTTGAAATGTTATAAAATGCTCAGCCAGCTTACCCATATCGGAGGCCCTTCTTTTTCTTCGTTTCCAGGCGCACGGTATTTTTTTCATGGCATCATGATGATGACAATGGTTTAATTTTCCTGATGAAAAGCGAACCCACTACCAAGGTACCTCTAGGAAGGAGTAGACACAGACGCGCGCATGGTTCTCCCCTCCGTGGAGAGGGGGGAGGGGGGGGAGAAGTTTCGCCGCAGTGTCCCACGCCCGATTCCCTTACACTGAGGTCCTTGCTATCGGACGCAAAGCAAAGACGAGGTATTGTGGAGGGGGAGGGGGGAGGGGTGTGTGGCTGTTAACCTGATGACGTGGAATACAAAAATGTACGATACCACCCAACTGTATGAAGCTTTAAGAACTGCTTAATACACGTCTTCACCTTCAGTTACATGGCTTGGTGGATTGTTTTCGCTTACGAGCTGCGCTCCTGGTTCAAAAATATTGTGTAGATGTGTAAACGGTAGTACAAGAAATTCAACGATTGAATTGCGGTCACCATGAACTGGCGAGCTTTTAAGTTATTGTTGTGGCCGTCACATTGTCGAACGATTCCATACAAGTTCTCTAACTTCTTTTTCTTCATCATATCGTGGTTTTGGCAGAGGGTACCACTCTGGGTATGAGCCACAGCTTCACACCTCACTCCCACCCCACCCGAGAGGACTGGGAAGCTGTCCTGTTCGGCTGCTCCGACCTGCAAGCCCAACAGGCATTGGTGGCTAGAGCCCGGGCGGCCGCGGCAGCTACAGGGATACCGGACTAGGGATCCCTCCTAGTGTTCGTGAAGGGCGGGCCCATCCGGCTCACCCCGCCCACACCTCTCGCTGTATATGTTTTGCACCACCACCTAGGGTCTATCCTACTCTACTTACTCTACCACTCTCAGGTGGAAAGAAGAGACGTTCGGATTGGTGCATCGGAACGCTCGCGTCTGCTCGGCTGTTGCTCCTTGGCCTGCAGTGACGGTTTCTACTGTTTATTAAAGAAGTGCTGCGCCAAAACGCCCTGTTTTAATTGGTGGAGGTCCTGGGTACTCTACCGTCCTGAAACATCGGGCCAGAACCTTGCCTCCAGTGGATTTCATGGCCACGGATGACGACCAGCAGCGCGGCCCCCCGGCAACAAACCCCGAACTGTTGTTACCTCCGGCCCCCTTCGGCAACGCGACCCTCCTTTCTTCAGTGGTGCTGACGACAAGGACGCGGAAGACTGGCTTGATTAGTACGACCTGGTAAACAAGCACAACAAATGGGACGATACTCACAAGCTTATACCAACGTCATATTCTAACTAACCGACATCGCCAGGCTGTGGTTTCGTAACACAGCACTAACCTTACTACCTGGTAACGGCATTCGTTGAACTTTTCGGCCGTCCGGAACTTCGCAAGTTACGTGCCGAACAGCGCCTGCGAGGCCGAGCTCAGCAAAGCGGAGAAAGTTACGCAAGTTATATTGAAGATGTGGTCGCCCTTCGCAGGCGCATCAACTCATCAGTGACGGAGGCGGAGAAGATGAAGCATATCTTGAAAGGTGTCTCTGACGATGCCTTTCAGATGATCATCGCTAAGGACCCGCAAACGGTAGCGGACGTCATACAGCTGTGCCATACATCAGTATGGACGTCATACAGCAGTGTGGAATCACGGCGTCCATGCGCGAACGACGTTGTTCTAGTGTTTAAAGGGACTGACCACTGGCCAGAACGTGTCACTAGAGTTTGGGTGAAATGAAAAGACAGGGAATTATAGTGACAGCTTCAAGCATCCTTTTCGTGGTTTGTGTATGATTATGTTTTTGAATTGCGCTTAAAAGTAACAAAAACTCACAGGGTCCCTTTGGCATTCGCGTAAGACGACTTGACGGCGAAAGCCATCTTCTTCTTTTTCTTCTCAGTCGATCTTTTATCCTATCCCGCCCCCCTCCGAAAACTTTCTACACCTATGTTTTGCACTGCCTCCAGGATCAGAGGCATTGCAAGCTTTCTGCACCCCACCTGGTTTTGCGTCGCCTCCGTGATCGGCCCCCTTCTGTCCAAGCGACAATGTGATGCGATGATGTCATCAAGTGACGTCATGATGACGTAATGCTGACATCACAAATTTTGGTGATATGCCATTACTTTCGCATTGCCGTCGAACGAAGGCGCCACCAGTCAAAACTCGGCCCACGCCCGGTCTCTCTAGGGCTTGTTGCGAAGCACTTTCAAGCAGTGGCAGAGCTCTACGGTAGAACACCGTAGTTCCACTTACTGCCACGCAGAATACCTGGGTTTGCCTCGAACCCCTGAGTTTTATTATTTGCATCAAATGCAATTTTTCGCTCACAACCAACGCCAACGACACCGGAATTTCTGCGACAAGAGCTCTTTAAGGTTCTCGCGCTAAAACCAACGCCAATTTCATTTAGCCGCCCCCTTCATAGAAAATAAAGAACCTTGTCAAACCGCCGAACAGTTGGTTAGCGCATCGAACATCATGTGACGAAAGCTCACAAGGGAGTGACGCTCACAAAATGGGAAATTGTCATCCCATCATCTTTTATCCCGGATAAGGCCTAGTTTTTCAACTGGCAATCTTTCCGAGAAATCCGTGTAGGCTTTCTTTTAACGCGAAAGTGCTTTATGCCGGGGTCCATCAAGGCTTTTTTATTTGGTTAATGTATAGCCGATTACGGGGATAACATTATCCGTAGAACGACGTCCTATGCAATGAAAATTCTCGGGTGCAGTAATATGTTTCTCGCAGGCAATCAAAACAAACAAAACTCGAAGAAAGCCCCTTGAACGTGAGCATATGAAAAAGCTGAGAAGTAGAAAGCAAACGCAGTGATACAGAGGTGGCGTACAACACAGTGCGTCTCCTATATGCATTTCAGTCTTTTCGTATTTTCACGTTTCAGTGTCTTTCGTCGAGTGTCACCATGCAGTACCAACTTGCACAACAAGCAACTCCCTTGAGACCAAAACAGAATCACGAGCCGTTGACGCATCATGAGACAGCAGCAAGTCGCATTCAACGTGCCCATCATATTAAGTGAACGAGAGGGGACTTTGACGTCAGGGTCATAGTGAACTTTGCGAACTTTAAATTGTCATCTAATGCTGCATATAGTACAACGCAAGCCCCCTGCGACACACCAGACCTAAAAATTTTGGATTTGCCGTAAGTTCGACTAGATGTTTTCTCTCCAGGTGTACAACTGAATATAACGCAAACACTTCGCAAGTTCAAGAACTGGAATAGGAGTTCAATGTGCTCGTCCCTGTGCGTTTTATAACAATATTCACGTGCAATTGATAAATCCAATGTGAACACTCTTTTCAGAAGCAGTGCTAATTTTCTTTTAAAATATATATGTCGCCTACTTCTTGATAATCAAGAATCGACAGTCCGTCTGCACCATTTGTCAACTTGTTTTTCCAGGTTGTGCGCTTCAACTGTGTCTTTTAGCATCCGCATCCGACTTACGTTAGAAATTGCGTCAAATAGGCTCCGAACAACGAGGCGGGCCTCGGGAACGTCTTCGTCCCTAGTATACACAAAGGCACACCTGGGCTAAATAAATTGTATACTCTGACAGATCTCTTACGACGAAATAATGCTCCGCCATCACTTTTCCATTCACTATACTACAGCAACAATTCATTCGCACTTGCGCTCGCTCATGCATGCACCTGATCATATACGTCATCTCGGGCCGATTGTTGTTGGAAGGTTAATCCCGCTTGCACGTAAATATTGCGCGAAGTGCGAGGGCTGCATTCAAACTTGTTTAGTTCTCTAAACCACCAGCGGAATTTGTTACTTTCATCAACACCACGGTAAGAGCGCAAACTTCATTTGATGAAGCGCTCATAGACTGTCGACAAACTCGCTGGTTTTCTCAGCTGATACTTGTTGTCCTTATTTTAATTGATTGATTGATTGATTGATTGATTGATTGATTGATTGATTGATTGATTGATTGATTGATTGATTGATTGATTGATGTTGAAATTTTTAGTGACAGCAGCAACAGTGACTCGCTTATTTATCATCAAAGATAGATAGATAGAGCAAATTTATTAGAAGGCAGAGAGGTCGGCCTGAGCTTGAGCGCTCTAGCCTGCTACTCTGCACAGGGGAAAAGGGGAAGGGGAAAAAAGAGTAATGAAGATGATGATGGGGACAGGAAGAGGTAATGCGTATGTACAATAACCACGAAACACAGTGGTCTTCTTAAAGTCTATCGTCAAGTCCTGTACTCTTGATAAAATCTATGAATGCTCTTGTAGCAGTCGGTGATGCTGTCTGGTCGGACATTGCGGACAACAGATTAGTCTCACTTAGAGTGTTCACACCGACTTTCGGTCGAGCATATACTTCCGGTTTCCCATGTATTCAAGGAAATTTGTTTCAAAATATAAAACTGCTACGAAATCTAGGGTTCCGGTTACAGTAATAAGTTATATTCGATGCATATAGTAGCAGAGCATTAGTTTACACAAAACAAGGACCAATTAACTGATCAATTAATTCAAAATTATTTGAATAAGTTCACTGCAAGAGCACACGCTTTCCTTGTGAGCAGCTGGGCCAGTATCCCCGCCTGTCACGCGGTAGACCGGGGTTCGATTCCCCGACGGGGAGCGGCGAATCTTTTTTTTTTTCTTTCAAAACTTCCTAATTTACCACGTGTGCTATCTCAGCCTTTCGATCTTTTTTTTCCTCCCTCGCTGAATCTTTTATGTCGCGCGAGAAGTTTTGTCAACTCGGTCACAACGTGATCGTGTCTCTCTCTTACACGCATCTCCTCGTTAGTATACTGGCCAGCATTCTACTTTCGGGAGCGCCAGCGAACGGTCGCAGGATGAACGGCTCCCATGGAGCGGCGATAGCGGCCCGTGCCGGCCGCGGTAACAGGATTGCTGCCGAAGACGATAAGGATTACGAAATTGTGCTGCCCACTCTGCCTACCGGTCGTGTTGCTCACAACACGTTGTTTTTGCACGGTGACGTGCGTGAGAGGCCCTACAGGGTCGAAGACTTTCGAGACGCCCTTGTCACTGCATGTGTTCTACCCGACGTGCTGGCGGTGGGTGCTTACCGATTAACTATGTCTGGGCGGTGACCCTCAACACCGGAGAAGCCACAAAGAAACTGGCCGCCTTGAAGGAGCTCGAGGTGAAAGGGCGCCGGTGCGTCATTTTCGACCCTGAAGACCAGCAGGTTAAACTTCGCCTGCATTGGCTGCTCTGTGGCGTGCAGGACGAAGACAACCGGACAGCTTTCGCAGTGTTCGGGAACGTCACCGAGGTGACGCGTGAGCGTTGGCGCGTCCAGGGCATTCGGGAAAAGGGCTCAACCACCAGGAGCATGCTCCTCAAGTTGAAGCCTGGACTTAAGGTGGACGACCTGCCCCACCAGGTTAGAGTCGCCGGCGAATTGGCCCTCGTGGTGGTGCCCGGGAGGGCAATAAAATGCCTGCGTTGCCACGGCACGGGTCATGTTCGCCGAGACTGCAAGGTGCCCCGCTGTTCGAAGTGCAGGCGCTATGGACATGCGGACGCGGATTGCGTCCGCACCTACGCGTCGCCGACCGGACTGCCAAGGGCTGACGAACACGACGAGCTCATGGACGTCGCCGAGGCCGAGGAGGCAGCGAGGGGGACCGACGAGGCGAAAAAGCAGGCGGGTCCACCGGACACGTCGGCGCCTTCCGGCGGTGAAGCCTCGAAAGGGGCTGGCCCGGCTGAACACGAAGCGTCAGGTGACTCGTCTGGCTCAAAGGGCAACCCGCCGATAACACAGGTCCTGCCAGCGTCTTTTGGAGCTGACGCTCGCCAGGTTCCCGAACCGACGCGCCAAGGAGCGGCGGGTAATGTGGCTGGGTCGAGCAACACGACGGGGAAAGCGACGGAGAGCTCGCTAGGAACCAAAGGCGGCGAGCAGAAAAGCCCGAGCGAGCCGCAGGCGGAGAAGCCTGGCGGACAGACGACTACCAACGCCGCCGTGGCGTCGAAGCGCCCGCACCCGCTGACCAGCAACGACGGGACTCAAGCGAGGACGTCGGGTGTCGAGGAACCCCCAGCAAAAACTGCCCAAGTACGGCGGTCATCCCTTCGTCCGCGCCCCAACGTTCCGTCCGACAGGCTAGGTGGCAACGCCGAGCCAGTCGGGCAAGTTCAAGTGTCGGCGCCGGACGGCACCGCCGGCGATGGCGTCGTCTAGCCACGCGCTAGACGTGAGAGGTAAGCACAGTGCTGCTGGTCTCTTACCCTTTCGTTAAAATGACTCCTGCATGTCCGTTAAAAGTTGCAACCCTAAACGTTAGAGGACTGGCAGGGAAAAGAATGCAAAGCCAGCTTTACCGGCTTTTAACGGAACGCGACATAGACGTGCTGGCGGTGCAGGAAACGAAAGTTGATGGCGAAGAAGAGACCGGCAGCATGGTGCAACGTTTCACGTCTAGGTTTTTTGTTGTAGCCAGGCACGCACTGGGCACATCGGCCGGCTGCGTACTTTTTGTCAAGAAGTTGCGGGAGCTCCAAGTGAATGGCCATTTTTCGTGTGCGTCGGGCCGGTGTGTGGTTCTTGACGTTTCTTTGAATAATGCCGAGTGGCGTATTGTGTGTGTGTACGCGCCCAACAAGGTGGAAGAAAGGGCCCTGTTTTTTCACGGCCTCGAACAAAGACTCTGTGGAGAAAAGCAGACGATATTGTTGGGCGACTTTAACTGCCTTCTCAGTGCACACGACAAGACGAGCCCTCGGGGCTTTAGAGAAAAGAGCACAGATGTTTTGATGCGCATTCTCAAGAACTGGGATCTTGAGGATGTCGCAGAATGTCTTCAATATAGGAGTGCGATTAAGTACATGTGTTTCGAAGGGCCTAGTTATGCGAGACTTGACCGCATTTACGTATCCGTTGACATCCTGCCGGCATGTACTAGTTATGCTGTAGTCCCAGTGTCGTTCTCTGGCCACTGCTTAGTCGAGTGCTCTATTGGAATAAATAAGCGAAGTAATTCTTTCTCGTGGGATACCTGGAAAATTGGTTCGATGAGTTTAAACATGGTCGCACGTCGGTTTTTGATGAGCCTCGCCCAGGGGCCCCGCAAACGGCTACCACGGCCGATAACGTGGCAAAAATCCACGATAAATAGCAAGCTCCTGGAGGACGAAAAATTTAATTCAGCTGTAATAGAGGAAGTTAGCAAGTTAGATCCTAGCAAAAGCCTGCACATTTGGCAACAGTGAGCTGTATAAAGAAACATTAAAATTAACAGCAATTAACAGGGCTACGTGCATTCGGTACGATGAGAAAAGGAAAGAGACGGAATTGAAAGAACTTCTTGAGAAGCTACTAAAACAAGAATGCCGAGCCCCCGGAAAATGGATGGAAGACATCAGAAAAATAAAACAAAATATAGAGCAGCTGTACGAGCAGCGTTATCGGGGTGCGCTTGTGAGGGCAAGGGCAGAGGACACCGCTGCAGGCGAAACGCCATCGAAACGGGCGTTAGGCTTAGAAAAAGCACGCGCCGAAAATAACCACGCACGCGAGATGGAATGGGGCGGTAACGTATCAACTCATACAGAGGGTATCACGAGAGCCTTTACTGAACATTATCGGAAGCTGTTTCCAATGCACGACATAGACTTTCAACATTTCAAGGATGAATTTCTGCCTGTATTACCCCGTCTGGACGACGAAAGAAAGGAGAGTTTGAAGCCTGAAATAACAGTCACTGCAGGTTGAGGATGCCATAGACAAGCTAAACCCTGGAAAGTCGCCTGGACCGGACGGATTCACTGCCGCGTTTTATGAAGTATTCAAACACGACATTAGCCCTATCCTGACAGTAATATTTAATGAAGCATATAAATTTAATACGTTGCCTCCATCATACAGGTCATCCCATACTGTTCTCATACCCAAAACTGAGGATGTATATAAACTCAGATCTGTATCAGCATATCGACCCATAGCCTTAACAAATGTAGAGTACAAAATCTACATGAAAGTATTGGCTCGAAGATTGCAGACACCGATACAGGACATCGTCGAGCCTCACCAAACATGTGGTATTAAAGGGCGATTCATTGTCCTAAATATTCATAAAGCGCGAAGCATTCTCGAGCGCTGTGATTACTCTGATGATCGGGTCGCTATTTTACAAATTGACCTTGAAAAAGCTTTCGACTGTGTTGATCAGAGAATTTTGTTTGCTGTTTTAAATCATGCTAACGTTGGTTCTCGTATCTGTGAGGGAGTGGCCCTGGCGTACCGAAACTGCACGACGAGGTTGATTGTAAATAAGAGTCTGGGAGCCCCCATTAACGTGCAGCGTTCGGTTCGTCAGGGTTGCCCCCTAAGCCCTCTGTTATTTTGTATTTATATAGAAACTCTGTGCATGAAAGTAATCAAAAACACTAGAATCCTTGGTTTTCGTTTACAAGTAGTCGAAGTGAAGCTGCTAGCATATGCAGATGACATTGCTATTTTCACAAGGGATCGGAATAGCATAACACAGGCCGTCGAAACAGTGCGTGAGTTTAGTCATGCTACGGGGAGTGGCGTGAACTAATCCAAGAGCCTTGGGCTCTGGCATGGATCGTGGCCAGCGAAGCCAGACCTTTTCGCTAATGTGCCTTGGGCGACGACCCCGGGCAAGTACTTGGGAGTCCCTCTCGATAGTTATCGCGACAGCGACCACTACTGGAAAGAGCAGGTGAAAGAAAACGCCAGACCTGCGCGGAAAGCGCAGCACAGTCACAGCGAAAGCTGGAAGAGCGGCATTTCTAGAGCCCGTTATAAACTCTGCTGTGGCTACTAATACAGGTACATTAGCAACGTACCCACTACGCAACAAAGCGTAATTTTTGGGTAGTTGGGAAGCACCCAGCACGACATTATTCGTTGTTCTGCGGAGAAGCGAGGTACCATATATAAGCGATTATGTGCAGTTTGTTGATGCGGCGGTTGATGGCGATGAATAATTATGGTTGCGCCCTTTGTAATGGGTTGGAAGCTTTAAACGACCCACTAGTTACGTAATGCATATTGTGTGACGCCCGGTCGTTATTTAACTGTCCCACCACGCTTTATAACACGCTTTAACTAGAGAAACGTAGAACGAGAGAGAGAGAGAGAATTGACTTCATTGAGACCCTGAGGAAATGGATCATGGGAGCCTTATGGGCTTCCTTGGCAACCAACAGAAGTGCACTTGCGAGGAACCCACTACGCTATAAATCATTGTAATTTTTGAGAAGTAGGGCAGTAGGCACTGTACCATTTTTCGTCATTCTACAGACAGCCGTGGTACCTCCTAAACGCATGTAAGGCATTATGCGCACTTTGTTGATGCTGTGCGTGATGACGATGAAGAATTATGGAAGAGCTCTTTGTAATGGGTTGGAAGCATTCAACAACCTACTCGTTGCGCAATTCGCATTGTGTGACGCCTGGTTACAGAATTCGCGTTGTGCGACGCTTGGTGCTTATTCTACTCTTTTACCACGCTATATTGCATATGCTAATGTGGTTCCTTCCCGACATGAAGCCTGTATAGGACCTTTTTGCAAAATAGTTTCAAGCACCGGCATGGCTCAGAGGTTGAATACTGGGCTCCCACGCAGAGGGCCCAGGTTCGAACCTCGTTCCATCCTGGAATTTTTTTCTTATTTAGTTTTTTTTCTTATTTCGAGCGATACTGGTTACGGACACCGGCGGCGGCGGCGGCGGCGGCGGCGGACAACTACGGCACCAAAAACGGCCGGTGAAATGATCTCATAACAGCTTTCGCTGTAAAACACAGGAGAAAGCGGAGAAATGGAAAGGAGCTTCACTATCGATCTTTGCCAGAGCCGCCGTTTGCAACCTGTTTTTTATAAGCAAGCTCTGGTACGTAATGCAGGTGCTGCACTGCTCACGAGCGAATGTCCAGAAATTGCACAGAATATTTGCCATGTTTGTCTGGGCTTCCGAGTGGGCACGGTGCAGCCGTACCAACTTGTTTCGGCTTGTAAAAGACGGGGGTTTCGGATTGAGTCACCTCTTTTTACGGCAACTGGTCAACCGTTTTTTGTTCTTTAGAGACGTGACAGATCCTTTCCTCCGCACACTCTGTCAACTACGACTGAGTAGATCGCTCCCTGAATTTGTTGTGTCCACCGAAGATTGTGTGGGAGGGATCGGTGGTTTTTACAAAGAAATTGTGTCGACTGTAAGATTTCTTTCTGTGCGGTTTTCTAAAGAGTACCTAGCCAATGTCAGACGAAAAGAGCTTTATTTTGCTTTATGTGATATTGTTTTCCCCGTGCCGCTGTACCGGTCATTGTACAGTGGAGGCCCAGGCAGCAATGTTCTAAAGAGGGTTAAAAAAATGCATGTACAGCCGGGAACCAAAACATTTTACTTTAAACTGCATTCGGGAACATTACCGGTTAAAGCCTTTTTGGACCGAAAGGCTTGTTTTTTGCCGTGGGGCACGCATTGTATTATTTGTAAGTCGCCGGAAACAATAGATCATGTTTTTTTACATTGTTGGGAAGGAGTTTATTTTTGAGATGTTTTGTAAAGAGCGATTAAGAGAGATTTTCCTTTGGACTCGCACGGTATTCGTTTTTTTAGAGTAGAGAACGAAGATGGTGTTCCATTTGATGCAATCATGCTTATGGGCCTCCACTCTTTGTGGCGCTCGAGAATGGCAGGTGAGCATTTTGACAAGGATGCGCGGCCTGCCCGAGCTTATTTCAGAGAGAGTGTACACTGGTTTATTGTGATACATAAAACGGCACCGGAACCGCCCGAGTGGCTCCCAAGAGTAGAGCCACTTGTCACTTTGCCTGAATTTTAACCTGACGATACCGGCACTTTGCCGGTTGAAATTTTTGTCCTCATGTAGAGTGTACATAGAGTAGTTTTATAACAATGTTGTCTGCCAAAGCCAGGTAATAAAGAAAAAAAAATCTCGTTAGTATAGTGGCCAGCATCCCCACCTGTCACGCGGGAGACCGGGGTTCGATTCCCCGACGGGGAGCGGTGAATAATTTTTCTTTCAAAACTTCCTAATTTACTGCGCGTGCTACCTCGGCCTTCCGCTCTTTTTTTCCTCCCTCGCTGTATCCTTTATGTCGCGCGGGAAGTTTTGTCAACTCGGTCACAACGTGATCGTGTCTCTCTTTTGCACGCATCTCCTCGTTAGTATAGTGGCCAGTATCCCCGCCTGTCACGCGGGACACCGGGGTTCGATTCCCCGACGGGGAGCGGTGAATATTTTTCTTTCAAAACTTCCTAATTTACTGCGCGTGCTACCTCAGCCTTCCGCTCTTTTTTTCCTCCCTCGCTGTATCTTTTATATCGCGTGGGAAGTTTTGTCAACTCGGTCACAACGTGATCGTGTCTCTCTTTGACACGCATCTCCTCGTTAGTATAGTGGCCAGTATCCCCGCCTGTCACGCGGGAGACCGGGGTTCGATTCCCCGACGGGGAGCGGTGAATAATTTTTCTTTCAAAACTTCCTAATTTACTGCGCGTGCTACCTCAGCCTTCCGCTCTTTTTTTCCTCCCTCGCTGTATCCTTTATGTCACGCGGGAAGTTTTGTCAACTCGGTCACAACGTGATCGTGTCTCTCTTTTGCACGCATCTCCTCGTTAGTATAGTGGCCAGTATCCCCGCCTGTCACGCGGGAGACCGGGGTTCGATTCCCCGACGGGGAGCGGTGAATAATTTTTTCTTTCAAAACTTCCTAATTTACTGCGCGTGCTACTCAGCCTTCCGCTGTTTTTTTTCCTCCCTCGCTGTATCTTTTATATCGCGTGGGAAGTTTTGTCAACTCGGTCACAACGTGATCGTGTCTCTCTTTTGCACGCATCTCCTCGTTAGTATAGTGGCCAGTATCCCCGCCTGTCACGCGGGAGACCGGGGTTCGATTCCCCGACGGGGAGCGATGAATCTTTTTTTCTTTCAACACTTCCTAATTTACTGCGCATGCTACCTCAGCCTTCCGCTCTTTTTTTTCTCCCTCGCTGTGTCTTTTATGTCACTCGAGAAGTTTTGTCAACTCGGTCACAACGTGATCGTGTCTCTCTTTTGCACGCATCTCCTCGTTAGTATAGTGGCCAGTATCCCCGCCTGTCACGCGGGAGACCGGGGTTCGATTCCCCGACGGGGAGCGGTGAATAATTTTTCTTTCAAAACTTCCTAATTTACTGCGCGTGCTACCTCAGCCTTCCGCTCTTTTTTTCCTCCCTCGCTGAATCTTTTATGTCGCTCGAGAAGTTTTGTCAACTCGGTCACAACGTGATCGTGTCTCTCTTTTGCACGCATCTCCTCGTTAGTATAGTGGCCAGTATCCCCGCCTGTCACGCGGGAGACCGGGGTTCGATTCCCCGACGGGGAGCGATGAATCTTTTTTTCTTTCAAAACTTCCTAATTTACTGCGCATGCTATCTCAGCCTTCCGCTCTTTTTTTCCTCCCTCGCTGTATCTTTTATGTCCGCGTGGAAGTTTTGTCAACTCGGTCACAACGTGATCGTGTCTCTCTTTTGCACGCATCTCCTCGTTAGTATAGTGGCCAGTATCCCCGCCTGTCACGCGGGAGACCGGGGTTCGATTCCCCGACGGGGAGCGATGAATCTTTTTTTCTTTCAACACTTCCTAATTTACTGCGCATGCTATCTCAGTCTTCCGCTCTTTTTTTTCTCCCTCGCTGTGTCTTTTATGTCACTCGAGAAGTTTTGTCAACTCGGTCACAACGTGATCGTGTCTCTCTTTTGCACGCATCTCCTCGTTAGTATAGTGGCCAGTATCCCCGCCTGTCACGCGGGAGACCGGGTTCGATTCCCCGACGGGGAGCGATGAATCTTTTTTTTCTTTCAACACTTCCTAATTTACTGCGCATGCTACCTCAGCCTTCCGCTCTTTTTTTTCCTCCCTCGCTGTGTCTTTTATGTCACTCGAGAAGTTTTGTCAACTCGGTCACAACGTGATCGTGTCTCTCTTTTGCACGCATCTCCTCGTTAGTATAGTGGCCAGTATCCCCGCCTGTCACGCGGGAGACCGGGGTTCGATTCCCCGACGGGGAGCGATGAATCTTTTTTTCTTTCAACACTTCCTAATTTACTGCGCATGCTACCTCAGCCTTCCGCTCTTTTTTTTCTCCCTCGCTGTGTCTTTTATGTCACTCGAGAAGTTTTGTCAACTCGGTCACAACGTGATCGTGTCTCTCTTTTGCACGCATCTCCTCGTTAGTATAGTGGCCAGTATCCCCGCCTGTCACGCGGGAGACCGGGGTTCGATTCCCCGACGGGGAGCGATGAATCTTTTTTTCTTTCAACACTTCCTAATTTACCGCGCATGCTATCTCTGCCTTTCACTTTTTTTTTTCTCTCTCGCTGAATCATTTATGTCGCGCGAGCAGTTTTGTCAACTCGGTCACAACGTGATCGTGTCTCTCTTTCACACGCATCTCCTCGTTAATATAGTGGCTTTTTTTTTTCTTTCTTTATTGCCTGCTTTTGACAAGAAACAAACAAAAACAAGCAGAAACGCTATTTACAATACAAACACTGGTTGCGTAAAAAGGGAGAGGGATCGACAGGAAAAAAAGGAAAGGCCATACTGGGGCTAATGAGGACGCTCTAAACCTCCTTCATTTGCAAAAGAAGCTCTACACGATCTAACCAATCAGGAACATCTTCAAGAAGTTTTTGTTCTTCAACAAAACGGGTTACGCTTTCTTTGAAGTATTGACGCGCCGGACGGTCGTCCGCATCAGCGTGCCGTATGGCCATCCTGCACTTCCATATGCTGTGGAGTGTAATCAACATTATCAGATCAAAAGGTGTCCCGTCATCACTTTCAACAGAGAGATATCGAATTCCAGGGGGTTATAAGGGGAAATCTTTTTTGATGGTACGCTGCAGTACGTCCCATAAAAACACAGCGTCCCAGCAGTCGAGGAACATGTGGTCTATTGTTTCTACTTTTCTAGTGGCCAGTATCCCCGCCTGTCACGCGGGAGACCGGGGTTCGATTCCCCGACGGGGAGCGGTGAATATTTTTTGTTTCAAAACTTCCTAATTTACCGCGCATGCTATCTCTGCCTTTCACTTTTTTTTTCTCCCTCGCTGAATCTTTTATGTCGCGCGAGAAGTTGTGTTTTATGTCGTGCGAGAAAATCGAAAAATGGGAGATTTACAAAAGGCCATAGGCTTAACTTTTTATTCAGATGTGCACCGGAAATCGATTTAGTGAAAATGAGAGGAAACTACCAAAAACGAAAAATGTGATATTTACATAGGATATAGGCCTGACTTTTTATTGAGAAATGCACCGCAAATCCATTTCAACGAAATGGGAGGAAACTCCGAAAATCGAAAAATGCGAGATTTACGAAGGCTATACTTTTATTCAAAAATGCATCGGAAAGCTATTTCATCAAAATGGAAGAAAACTCCTCAAAACGAAAAATGTGTTATTTAAACGGCTATAGGCTTATCTTTTTCGCGGCCCGTCCCTCCCTATTAATTAAGTCGATGAATGGGGCAGGCTTTGCGCCACCCTCTTCTTAGGTGACGGGGCAGCCCCCCTCCCCCCCCCTGCCCTCTCTCTGCGCACGCGCACGCCTATGGTGGTGCCCTCCCCCCCCCCCCCCCCCCCCCCCCCCCCCCCCGAGCAGCAGAGCCTGGCAAGCGAATGAGACGCCACCATCCCGATTTTTTAGGCCTGCAAAAATAAAAGTTTTTCTCTCTCTATCTCCCTTAGTGCTTGCTACCAGTGTTGTATGCGTTACCGAAAAAAAGTAACTAAATACGTTACTCGTTACGCTAAAGAAAAAGGAACGCGTTACCGCCCTACGTTACCCATAAAAAAAGTTAACGCGTTACCGTGTTACCGTTACCAAAAAAAAAATAAATAACGGACGTTACTTCTGTCGTTACCCCATATAGTCATCAATCTTAGTGCGTCCTAGCCTCAAGAACCTACAATAGCAACTTTATAAAACTAATATTTATAGGTCACAATAAAGTTGTCGCCCAAACCAAAGTTGTACCCTAAATACTGATTAAACGAGAACTATTTGCACAAATCAGCCGTATCTTCGCAATACTATAGTCGCCTATAAAGTTGCCTGTATAGTTCACATGGGGAAGCTATTTTTTGGAACGGGTTATTGAACACAAAGTGACCGATTTCATCATCAACGCTCTCCGCAATGAAAACATCGCTGACCAAACTTGCAGTAATTATGACGGCGTGCTTCTACTCTCAAAATAAATGCGGAAATTTTGGCAGCAATAAAGGAATGCTTAAATGGCATAAATGTGGGGAACATAATTTGCGCACATAAAGAAGTTCTTTTTTTTTCAATTTGACCTGTATAATTGCCGCAAATATTGCGACAGCGTATGTGAAAGTGTTCAAGATAAGCCTCTTGCTCAGGAGTTCAGCAACCAGAAACGTAGGCGCAGTTGCGAATAGCAAGACGCGAAACTAATTTTGAATACGAAGTTTATAAAGAGTGCTAGAGTATTGCAGGGATAGTTTTGTAATGTAACTACAAACCGCTGAATATTTAATCGGAGAGCCTGACTCGCTTATTAGCGAGTACGTCCGCACTTACGATAAATAGGAGCTCGACGGACGCACTATCAGGTACTCTTGTATACTTTAAAGAAGAGCTGGTGAACGCGCGGAAAGTTTTCCTTGAGCCCGCTCATGGCGATGCCATGCGGCATCAAAGGTATCTTCAGTTGTCGAGTACGTTCAGAAGGCATTTCCGAAGAAGTCATCCTCCTTTGCGCTGGAGCTCACACCGAGTCTTGGTGTCCACAAGCCGAGCCGGCCTCGGCAGCTCGCTTTTGACGGTTACGAGGAACTTGAACTTCGATAGCCAAGGCAGCCGTAACTATCCATTTAATAAACTTCGGCAATTTGCTCCTTATTGCAATTTCGCCGGCATAATAAAGGACCCCGTGCGGAGTGGCTTTGTCAACGCGTGACGGGCCGACAGAAGTCTGCAGCAGCGAAAAAATAACGTCTGGGCGAGGTCTGAGAAAGGCGCTATAACAAGACGATTGAATTTTGCGTAAGACTGCGATGATAATTGGAATTCAAAGTAACGAGTAACGGGACACCTCACGTTACCGAAAAATGGTAACGAAAGTACGTTACCCGTCACAGTTCCGAAATAGTAACGAGTACGTTACTAAATTACTGAAAAAAGTAACGCGTTAGCGGTAACGCCGTTACTTGTAACGCGTTACCACCAACACTGCTTGCTACGTGCTCACTTGTGTGGATGGTGTCCTGAAGAGTTTTGTGTCATTGCCGTCTTGCTGGCAAAAGGAAGGGATGGACGCCTTTATCGTCCTATTAAAGGTGCCGTGCCTGCAGTGGCGTAAATCCGGAAGAATCACAAGGGGGACACACATCTCGCCATGGCGGCCATTTTGTTTTTACAAATATATATTTTATTTTTATTTATGTAAGAACGAAATCATGCTTTGAAATAAAATTTTTAAAACTAGCGTGGGGTCTCAGCTCGCGTAATTACGTTGTTTTATTGAGTCTTCTCCGCACCGGTCGAGCGGCAGTTTCGATTCCAATAGTCTCACACACCTGAGGGGTACAGAACACAGGTACACAAAACGTACAGTATGAACGGCCATTTGAATAAGCTGAGTGGGCTATATTTAACTGTCGAACAAATCAAGTATATGGTGTTTGAAAGACAAATCTCAAGGGGGGACACATTCAAGGGGTGTCCCCCCCAGCCTGAACACAAGGGGGGTCAGGACGCCCCTGACCCCCCCCCCCCCCGCGATTTACGCCAATAGTGCCATGACAACCTTTTGCCTCCCGTTGGCCCCCTTATAACGGCACAACAAACTCAACCTCAACTGGCGTGATGAAGTCGTGGCAATAGGCAAAGTATAACTAGCCTACATATAGCAACCTCGCCATCATTATCCGCGTTCAACAGCTTTGGAAGCGCTGTAACGCCAAATCGACCTCATGGCATGTCCTTTGGGTCTGCGCCTCTGCTGCCCAAGAGGAAATGAAGAGACTCAGTAAAGCCCAGGACCAGACCTCTTAAATACTGGGCCTCCAGAGGGCCCGCGCGTGAGGGCCGTCAGGTTTAACCTGGTGGTCCCCGGTGGGCCTAGCCAGGTGACGATGAGATTACTCGCGTCTATTGTGGACCGAATAAAGTTGTTTCACTCACTCACTCATGGTCTAGCATGAAAGGGTGCTTTTTGGGCGCATTTGTAGCGCTGCTCTTGTAGATGGATGGATACTATGAGCGTCTTCTTTACAAGGGGCGCATATATCCATATATACACGGCTCTGACGGGACGGTGAACTGTGTGCCACAAAGCTCAAAAAAAAAGAAAGGAAAGTTTTTAAGCGCGGTGCACTTTAGGGGCCCGGGCTGTCGCCTCCTGTCATCTCGTGTCGCTTTGCGTCACACAGGCAAAACAAACTTATTAGGGGTGTGCGAATATACGAAAGTTTCGAATAATCGTCGAATATTCCATTCGAAATATTCGTATTCGATTCGAACATCGTGTATTCGAAAAGTTTCGAATATTCGATAACTTCGAATATGCGATTCGATTATCATGCATAAAATAACTCGTCTTCCACATTTCTGCTGCGTTCGTATCGCTAAAAATGTTGCCGAGAGGAGCGATAAACATCGTAAGTACACGGAGGCACGATATCTGCCTGTGACGAGCGCCCCAATACGTATGATTTATTGCTGGTGCATCTCCGACGTGCAGCGCTGTTGGCGATCATGTAACCGTACATTTTCAATATTATGCGGCCGTAACGTGCCGCACTACCACTCGTTCACTATGCGGGACCACTTCTGAAGAAAGTGACCCACGTGACTGGTGGCGGACTGTAGGCACCTTCAGATACCCCAGTCTGGCAAAGCTTTGCCCCATGTAACTCCCTATACCAGCCACTTCTGTTCCAAGCGAGCGCGCCTTTTCAGTGGCAGGGGGGGGGGGGGTGTCTCTGTTACCAGGGAGCGCCTGCTGCCCGATCATGTGGAGCAACTCATATTTCTTCATGATAACATGTAGTCATTACTTTCATTGTGCCATGATATTTGCTTGTGTTGTGATGTGCATTATGCTAGCCTGGACATTGTGTTCTGGAGATAGCAGTGTATGTTGTGTTGCCAGTCAGGCTGTTATTGTTTTTTTTTTTTTTAATGCGAATGCATTTCTTAGTCGGGCTATGTGAGGCGTCCGACGTGGTCCGCGCGCCGGCAGGTGTTATCTCTCCGCTCTCACTCCCTCTCCCACAGCAACAGCTGCGGGCGCGCTCGCTTATCCTCGCCCCTAGCAACTGGAGCATGTGGTGCGAGAGAGTGTAGGAGAGGGTAGGTGCAGTGCTTCGCCGCTCCTTCTCTCGCCGTTCGCTCTCTCTCCTCCCTGCGCCCCACTCTCCCGTCCGCTCGTGCCTCACTCTCGACCGTTCGCTGGATGGGCGCCTCTCAAGAACATCCGGAAATGTGTGCTCGAGACGCCGCTGTGAAACGCCAACGGCGACCACAAGGCTGAGATTATGGCCGTCAGGTACAATGACAACACAAACAGGTGCTGATGAATGTGTAAATAAATGGTTACGGTACAAATACTCGTCTCGTCATTAATTTATGCCATTAAAATTGCTACGCCGTGTACTCTCGGCGCAAGAAATGCATTCGCATTTCCTCACGATTCCCTTCGGGGAAGTGGGGGCATTTTTTTAGATGCGTATTATCTTAAGGCGGAGCTCAATCCGGTGGTGGTGGTGTGCGGCGTGACCACTCTTACTGCGCATGCGCATACCCTCTCCACTCACCACCTCCCCTTCCCCTCTCCACTTTCCCTCTCCCCTTCCCCTCTCCAATTTCCCTCTCCCATACCCCTCTCCCCTCCCCCTTTCCACTCTTCCTCTGAAACGCAGGCTTGACATGCCGAAATTCTCTCCTGCGCAACGCTGCGGTGAGCTCGAGCGCATGCGCGTCCCCTCCCCTTCTCTCTCCTCTCCTACGCTGCCCCCCTCTCGCCCGCCTGTCGACCGCGTTCCCCGCTCGCCCTGTGAGAATTAACGGCCAGGCTAGATGGAAGATACGACGAGCGTAGCGTCCCTCTTCGCGTTCCACGACGCGAGGTCGGTAGCATGCCCAACGATCGCCAACGGAACGCGATCGTGCAAGTGCTCCGGCTTCGCATCGCCTCATGGTCCCCTTTAGCGGGAGATGGTGTAATTTTTTCAAATAGCTACATGTTAAATGACATATTGTTACTGTGGAGGCATTTTTCCTTTGATATTCGATTCGATATTCGAAGGTGGATATTCGTATTCGATTCGTATTCGAAAAATTTGATATTCGCACACTCCTAAAACTTATGGCATATACATGTATAGTGTACCAATTAAGGGTGCGGGAAAGGAAAGCAGTCGAGGGTGAGGAGGAGAGAAAGGCGGAAGGTAAAGCATGTATATGGCGCCACGCAGGCAAAACCGTGCATATATAGCATAGCCATGTATAGCACAACAAGGGGACCGGAAAGGGGAGAGGCTAAGGATGCGATGAGGAGGGAAAGGTAAAGCATAGCACAGCCGTGCATAGTATGACATAGCAAGGAGGTGGGAAAGGGAAGTGAGGAGGAGGGGGTTCATTCGCACTTTTCGTATGTTTGTGTGTGCGTTTCTATGAGTATATGTAATATACACATGCAAAACTGAAAATTTTCGGGGAAGGGTTCAACCACCAACCAACCCCCCTCCCACACCCCTTCTCTCTCTCTGGCTTCGCTAGTGTTGGTGAACATAGCACTTTGTGATTTTCCGAGGACAAAAACCGATACCTTGAAATCCACGAGACCCGACCAACCTGTAGGGTCTTACATATAAGTGCCATCTAAACGTGCCCGCCGAGGCTGCAAGTAGGAGCCACGGTCTCGTGCTCGACAGGGATACAGCGAGAGAACAAATAAATCACGGTGACGCAAGCTCAACACAAACACGTGAAAGGTGTTGCGGAAACTGGTTTGCGTGGGGCCTTGCCCTACAAGCGCGGGCATGAAGCCAAACGTGCCAGAACAAAAACAACCAGAACGTTTCAGAATGAAACCCATAAATTTGGAAGCAAAACGAATAAAAAAAAGACAAAACAATAAATTCCTTTACGAAACAAGAGGCAAGACAGTTCTATATTTAATCTTGTTTCAGACTCAAACCGTGTACCAACCAGTCCACCTACCCGTGTTATTGTTTACGGTTGACTCTATTTGCACCTAAACAGTTAGGGGTTGCGCGAACTGATGGATTAAACGTCACGTGTGACGTCTTTGGCAGAGCGGAACGTCACTGTCGACCCTGGTTCTGTCAGCAGTGACGCTGCCAAAATAGCGAGAACCGCGATCATGGCGTATACGTTGCTTAACCCCGAGTGACATTGGCGAAAAAGCGATGCTTATACAGCGTCATGTAGAACCCTTTGCCTTTCATTCAAATTGCACGGCAGTAGTATGACGTAATACGTGACATCTCTAATCACGTCACGTGATCACGAGCTGTTGAGGTGCAAAGAGTCTTGTACCCACAGGAAGCATGCAATGCCTTAAGCTTTTGGGTACAATCGGCCCACACATTAACTTTGATTTGGTCAGCAGACATAGCATATACTTTTTGCCTTCTCATAAAACGCACTGGGTAGGTCTATCACAATTTCATGGACAGAAATGGTAGGCACAGTGCAGGGTCATAGCCAGAAATTTTTTTCTGGGGGGGGGTGGGGGAGTGTAGGCTTCAACCATACTTTGTGTGTGTGCTTTTAAGTGCGCGTGTATATCTCCAGATGCAAAATTTTAAAAAATCAGAATCCTGGTTACACCAGTGACACAGTGAACATAAATTGTGTGTACGGAGGTAGCAAGGAGTACGCCAAGCAAACAAGCAGTTCTGGTGAGTGCTGGAAGGACACACAGTTCAGGAATGACAAAATTACTCTGAAAAATTACATTAATAAATAGTTTTCTAGAATTTTCGAAGTTTGAGTTCAGTTATCAATCACAGCCGGCCAAAAGTAAAGACATTAATTGCTATTACTTTTCAAAAGTAATAAAGTTATTTTGACATTATCTCAACAGAAGTTAGCAAAAGCAACTTTATTCAAGGCTTTGAGTTCGGATGCTACCCGGCTTTCGTGTGGGCCCGCCTCGTTCCCACGATAAGGTTTGGCACTCAGATTAACTTGTCTTTGTTGTTTTCCTTCATTTCTAAGCCAATCTTTTACACCGTAAGAGAAGCAGACATGCTACATTTTAGTCAAAAGTAATTGGGAAGGTACATAATGAGTAATTTTAATGAAGTTACTCGCTTGAAGCAATTCATTACATTGCTTAATTATCAGTGCACAAAAGTAGTCCATTACATTACTCATTACAGCAAAAAATAAGTTATTTAATTACTGTAATTTCATCACTGCCATGTCTGGAAGAATTGAGAAACACTGATGAAATGTGAACTGATATAAAATTACTAAATGCAAGCTGCGACGGGGTCAGAAGTGCAAATAGATGCTATGGTGGCATTAACGCACGCTTCACATGGCATAAAGGTCCAAGCATCTCTCTCCAAGTGTGACTTAAAGAATGAATGCAGGTGTCAGACTAGCATTCGTCCCCAAATGTTTGGCATAGACAATACTGTCGGTGCAATGCCACAGCCACTTACAGTCTACATGGCATGTGCATCTCTGTTTACATTTGTCAGGTGTCCGTCTAACCTAGTAGTGTTCTTGTACTTAAAATTTTTCGGGGTCCATTTAAATCCTCTGTGCTGCTCCGTGATGAACATAACCTGGCTCATCGAGTCCTCTGTTCTCGTGAAAATCATTTCTTTGCCGGCTGATCTTTACTAAATGAAGCCAATGTAGATTATGAGCAATGAACTTATTTTTACCAGGGTTAAACTCTCCCAATAACAACTAACTCTCCATTCGGCACTCTTGAATGGCTTCTATAGATGTGCAACACTGCAGTAATTAAGTATCCGATGGATTAAACTGCAACCCTCCAGTAATCGAGTGTCTGTTGTATCAAATTAAATAAGGGAGCATCGTGCACCAAGACTACAAAGCACTTTGAAGTGAGGCACTCGGTTAATTCCAACCTCCTGGCGTTCATAAATGGGCCCAGAAATCCAAGCAGAGGTCGGCAAAACAAGTGGAGCTCACATAGACTCATTCAAGAAATATATTCTGTGCTTAGGGCTCACTCGTACTCAGACTCACCAAAATTTTCCTCAATCAGACTCGGTCGGACTCAGACTCACTGCTTAACCGGATTCACTCCGACTCAAACTCACCAAAATATTACTCACCCGAACTCACTCTCAGATTCGCAGCCCGATCCGAGTCTGAGTGAGTAAACTGACAAGTTCGTTAGCGTATAATTAGCTCTTAGGATCATGGTCTCAAATGCTCTTTAACGCCAATATCTCACATTATCGGTGCTCTACAAAACGCCTTTTGATTTCGTACGTTCCAATACGAATTACCAGTGGCTTCTACCAGTAAGGGCATTTTTATTGAAAGACCTGACTAACACGAGATATTTTTATCAAGAACTTCCAGTAAAAGAGATTGCTGACAGAGGTCAAGGCACCTTTCCTCCACACCCCTGCTTCTGCAACTCGTGCCTCTGATCAATAAATATTGAGCCAGCGTATGAAAATTACTGCACTGAAATATGTGTGAGTAGACATGGCACTGGTGTACCAAGGGTCCTCCCCCCCCTGAAATTTTTCAGTTTTCTGGCTGTGCTACTGAGACGTGGGTATAGACGTGAGCAGACATGAGGCTGATAGCAAAGCTGAAGACGAGTATGTAGGACCATAGGTCGGCAAAAAGAGTGTAGCTCACTCAGACTCATTCAAGAAATATATTTTGCTCTGAGGGCTCACTCGTACTCAGACTCACCAAAATTTTCCTCACCCAGGCTCACGGCTCTGTCCGAGTGAGTCAAATCATGAGTTTTGCCGACCTACGAATCCAAGTAAACAAAGATTTTTGCATTTTTCCCAAATCAAAATGCTGGCACTGCAGCCCAGATTAAGCCCGCAGCCCCGAGACTTCTTTTTGCTAGTGTCGGGTACAAATAAATCTCAATCTATAGTACAAGTAAATCAACCTGTAGTTAGTTACATAAGTTACTGTAGGAAACTGTGGCCCTTGATTTACTAGATTAACTCGGTTACCACGCAAACAAAGGCCAGGAAATGAACCCGTCTCGTACCTTGCAGCTTTCAAATGTTCCTGCAGTACAATTTACCAACACTTTCTCTTTCCCAACTTCCAACCACTGTTATCTCCACATGGCAAGGCAGTTAGTCCAACAGAAACAAACATAAACACTGCTAATCTTTGCATTCATAGTGCAATGTCATGTCAGAAATGACCGACTTGCAAAGCACGCTACTTAAAGACAGAATAAAGTTTAGGCCCAATCCACTTGCTGCCCATTACTTGCACACTGGCATAATTAGCATATAATTAGCATAACTTTCATCTCTCTAAGTGAGAGGGTTCCCTATAGTCATTTTTCATGGTTGGGACTCTATAGTGCAGCCCACTCGGCTTCTATGACGAGCACCTCTTCCAGTGATTGGACATCGCAGCTTGCAGAAACCACATTTGTTTGCAAGTAATCGGCACATCTGGTATGCAGGCACAGGCTCAGAGACACCGAAGGAAACTTCAACCCACTGACACTCAGTCAATGGGACCATGGGCCTACAGAGCTCTAATGCAGAACAATGTGCCCAATGAAAACCATTAGCCAGAGGAAGAAAAGAAACATCAGGAAATAAAAACAAATATTTATAGCACCGACCACCACACACGCGCGGCCAGCTTGTGAAGTGACAGCACGAGTTGTTGCAGGGAAATGGTAAAAAAAAAGAGAGAGAAAGGAACAAAGGTACCGAAAGGACATCATGCTTATAAAAAATCTGCATGCAGTATTCAAAATGTTCACAGAGCAGTGCCTAGGCCCACGCAATTGCCAAAAAACGGCAAATCACTTCCGAAAGCACATCGGGCGGTTATATCATGTCCAGAACAAGTTCTGCAACCGTGTGGTGGGCAGAGTGACGAACACAATAGAGGAACACGAAATGAACACTTCAGAACGACCATTTCGATACACGAACTGGGCGAAGATGCAGCCAGAGAGATTCTCTACAAGGCGATAAAGATTGTGAGCCAAGGTTTGCTCTGTCCAATTGTAAATTGTACATTTGTTTCATTGGTTTGGCTTGATGCATCCACTTTTTATAGCGAACATTTTCACGATGAAATGTGACAGCACTATCACAACAAGGCGGCCCTAGAAATGCGGCATAGCTTCGTTTGACCGCAGCCCTTTAGCAGCCTGGTTGCCATGACTGAGACAAAGCCCACCAATGGCGTACGCAGCGCAAGACAAGGTTGATGAGAGCATGGTCATTGCCTGCTGTGAACACTGGGCCACTTTGGAATTGAAGCAGCTTGCTTGGCTTGAATGTTGTTCTGTAGTCTGCCCGCTTTCATTCACCCGTCCTTGAGCGCCGTAAGCAAGATTACATTGGAGACCCTATTACTAGAACGATGGTAGTTCCTAGCAAACTCGGGCTTGAAACCCCTGCGTGTAACATGGATAAGGGCAGGGACGCATCTGGTTACGTGCTTATAACCCTTTTAACGAGAGCAGTAGCAGGCCAAATTTCACAACACTATTTGGAGGAATGCAGTTCTGCCGCGCACTTTCAAGCATTGCTGGTACCTGACTTCTGATGCTCCTTGCGAAAGGGAACACAGGTTAAGCGGGCCAGCCATTCTCACAACTTCAAAAAATGTTCCGTCGGTGTCACCAAGAGATGTTGCTGTTCATTGAATGTTGCTTGATGTGAAAGGTTTTGTCATCCACTGCGAGTGCCACTGTCAATACCACAACCCCGCATAGTTGCCCTGAAGGCTCGCAGGCAGGGGTCCACCGGCTGCAAACAGCCGCAGACCCGACGGATCGTAACAGTGCGTGTAGATGGCCGGATTGTACTCGGTGTTCCAGAAGACCTCGCGGTACAGTTCGTCGGCATGCACCCAGCCCCTGTTGGCCTTGAGGGTGCTGTACCGGGCTTGGTCGGTGTCTTCGAGGTACTTGGAAGCACGCAGGTCGAAGAAGAGCAGCACACCAATACCCGTGCCAATGGTCAGCAGGTCGTCCATGAAGCTGAGAGACCGGATGCCACATCCGATGTACTTCGAGGGCACCTTCTGCGTCTGCTGGAGCGTCCGCGAGTCCAGGAACGTCACGTAAGACTTGGAGCCTACCGCGTAGACGTTGCGATCGGGCTGCTGCGCGAGGCAAACGTTCTCCTGGCAATAGGGCATCTTGTAGGACGCCCTCCAGCGCAGCGACCGAGCGTCCCACTGGTGGATGTAGGCGTTGAGCGAGAGGGCGACTATCTCTTCATGGCGCCGGCTGAAGAGAAGCGCTCGGATCTTGTCGGCGTCCTTGCAGCCGCGCACGGCGAGCGGCCTCACCGCGTGGTAGCGGGGCGGCAGCGGGAACCTGCTCCAGGAGGTGGAGGCGTCGGCGTCGTCGTCGCCGTGCTGACCCCACCCGCGCGGTTCCTGCACCCTCCACAGTGCGAGCGTCGCGTCGCGCGACCCGGTCACGTAGAATTCGTCGTCAAGCCAGGCCAGGTCGAAGATCCAGTCGGTGTGCGCCCTCTCGCCCACGCACACGGGATCCAGAGTGGGAAGCCTGTAGACGGCCGTGTCGTTGGCGTGTTGGGCGCCCGTGGCTAGGAGGGTACGCGAAGGATTAATCTGCAGCGCGTGGATCCCGCAGTGGTTCTCGGGGGGCGGGCTGGAGTGTGAGCTCTGCAGGCTGGGGATCTGGCAGAGCTTGCCGTTCTCAGAGTCGAGCACTATAAGTTTATTGCACTTCGTGCCGAACACAATCTGGCGTTCCGACAGCCAAGCCGAGCAAAATACCTTGTTGATGCGCCCCAGGCTCACCTCGCGCTCGCGGTAAAGGCCGTTCTGGAGTAGGCGTCGGGCGCCGTACGTTTCGTTGACGCTTAGCCGCTGCCTGTGCTGTAAGCCCAGTTCCCGGCTCTGCACGTAGTCGCCGAAGTTTCGCGACGTCCTCTTGGAGCAGTACATGTCGCGCCGAATTAAGAGTTCGAGCCGCACTGGGTCGCTAAAGAACGACGCGGTTCCACCGTTCGCCGCCGATTCTCCACCGGGCCAGGCAAACTTGTAGGACGCGTCGAGCGAATTTCTCTCGTCTTCATCGTCGTCCGTGCGGAACCCGCTGATGCTAAGCTTACGTACGTGCGCCATGGCGTTCTTTATTCGCCGTCACGCTTGAGAATATGGACGGGTTTCAACCGAGGAACGCGGCTGATCGGCAAATCTCAGCACGTTAGAACACAACGTTCCATTTTTAGAGCTTCCCAGCTGATGACCGCCATGACAGAGAGATTCGACTGCTGCCCGCCGAGCGTCGCCCGCTTGTCTGCAATTTCGAAAACGAAACTGACTTTTTAGTATTCTTTGGCTTTTCAATCGATTGCGACTGTGGCGCGCGGCAGCGTAACTTGCGCAATGTATACTGATTTGTGGTTTACTTTCTCTTAAGAGAAAGACCGTGCCGTTCTAACAGTGCGCATAGATGGTAGGGAGTTTTAGAATAGGGTACGCAAAGCTTTGTGTTAGCGTTTGTCACCACTGCGCATGCGAGGGTACGACGTTCGTTAGCTTGGCACCGTGTATTTATTAACGTTTCGTGTGGTGGACTAGACTTTGTCAATGTCTGGCCCAATTTTTGTCACACTTTGTCAAACTTTGACAGTGTGGTACGCCAGAAAAATAAAAAAGTACACTGTGCCAAGCAAACGAACGGACGTCGTACTCTCTCTCTCTCTCTCTCTCTCTCTCTCTCTCTATATATATATATATATATATATATATATATATATATATATATATATATATATATATATATATGCTGTCTTTCGGTTTCCAGTCACGAACAAACTCACCTAACAAGATGTTTTTATGTTATTATTTGCAGAAATCGCCAGATGTCTGCACTCCAACACATTCTCTGCGCCGAATCACAGAATTTTGTATTCGTGAGTTCTCTTGTTCGTATATTCCTGTATATAACCTAAGCGCACGCAATAAGAAATTGCAGGCAATGAAAAGATTGCACATCTAGAAGAAAAGTTGAACTTCTTAGGAACGTACACTACCTTCAGCGTTATAAAGGTATCTAGCTGATAGTAGTGCTAAGTACGACGAACACAAACTCCAAATTCATTGCCTTTCCCAAACAGGCATCAGCTAGAGGCAGTCCATATATCGTTTTGTTAGAACGCAGAAAATGGCATCTATAGCTTGTTCTCCAGCGTGAACTTGCATAGTTGTTGGACTAGCAACTGCCAAACAACTACACTGTGCACAGTGCTGTTTTAACGCAAAATGATGCCACAAGAGAGAAGACAGTCTTGTGCCGTCATTTTACACTAAAAAAATTTAGCGCAGCTTGCACCAAGTCACGTAAGGCTGTGTTCACAACAGAGCTGGTGGGCACGTTTCAGCTTCTCTTATTAACCATCTGTACAAAATGCTTGGGCGATCATTTAGTGTGTGCCTGTTCATGATGATGCTGTTCTATCTACAACACACGGCAAACCTCAAGCGTAACAACTCTGCTGTAAAAGCACCATATATGCGCACCAACTAGCCCGCCAATGCATTGCGTTCAAATGTTCAGTGTCATATTTCCACGCTTACGTGTCTTTTCATCCTCTAATATTCAGCTTGGCTGGACAACTTCAAGGAAGTGTCATCATATCTGATGTATCCTTTATGCTCTGACCTGCTTCTTCATTGACTTCCGACGGGCTTACCACAGCAATGATAAAATTTTCTTATTGGCAGTACCCTAACAGCTTCTTGGTTATAAATCGTTCTATCCTACACAAAAAGCCAGGATACCATTTTAACATGTTAACTGTTAACTCAACAAGTTAACATTTATCATCAGCAGCTGACTGTGCCCACTGCTGGGCAAAGGCGCTCCCCCGTGTTCCACCAATCAAACCAGTCCCGTCTTGCTGTGGCCAAATTATACCTACAAACTTCTTAAGAAGTTTGCGGGTAAGTTAACATCAATGCTCGATAAAGGTGGTCGATGTATCGTGAAAAAACATTTGTCTGATTTTGTTAACGTTAAACTTTGTTACGCTGGTAGAGAGAATACTACTATGCATCCGGGTAATGAACTTCGTGAACATTAGGGCTACGGTCTTTCCTAACTGGTTTTAGACCAACCTTGTCCATCTGGTGTGCGTGCACCGACATAAAAAGTCTAATCACTCGATCTTGTGTGGTGCTGTGTACAACCTTGGGTGTAGCATGCATTACACTGGGTTCACATAAGGCCTACTAAGCTGCCGAGCATTCAGTATTGTTAGACAGAATGAAGGTTCTATGCCTTCCTGGGTACCATCTAAAGTGGATGGCCTAAAGCCCCTCCATGCGTTTTCCGCAGCCTAGAAAACTGCAGCGGGTGTGATGGAGGTGGTTTAGCATGGCTGTTATTGCGAGGGGAAAATATTATACTCTATTGTCTAAAAATGGCATTGCCTCGAGTAGGTTTAAGCAGATGCGGAGTGATGCTCATGAGAAAGTACCTGCGCTGTTCAAGTTTTAACATGTGCCACTTCGACCTAAATGTACATTGGTGTTCATACATAAACTTGTGTGAACATAAACGTTCCCAACATTTCGTTTTTCACTTCTGCAGTTAACACTCAATCTCTTAAAAAGACATTTCAAGACTTTTTTTACTGCTTCCGAACAGTGGCGAGGAGTTGTTCACTGGTGTCGCGCACATCTGTCGCTTTGAACTAATACAATGATGAAATACCAGTCTCAACTGCGGCATTGCCGATGGTGTTTCAATATTTGAAGCTATTTCAAAAAGACACATAAAGGCAACATTATGTCAACAGTGATGCAGTTTACGCAGAGATGTCATGCTTCTTTCAGTGAATTGAGGCACGTTAGCACGACGTGACATACAAATAATTTCACTCATTTTTTCAAAAACTATTGTTGGATTCGGTTGATTTGTCTAAGCAAAATGCATGCATCAACCGATCAGCCTGCCCTTCAACAACGCATTGTAGGACAGGCTGATCGGTTGATGCATGCATTTTGCTTAGACAAATCAACCGAATGCAACAATAGTTTTTGAAAAAATGAGTGAAATGATTTGTACGCCACGTCGTGCTACACCTCTGTGTAAACTACATCACTGTTGACATAATGTTGCCTTTATGTGTGAGCTTACGAGCCCGAGCTTATGAGCTTGGAAACACTGTCTTGTCAAATTAAAAGATTATTTCATCATCGTCGTCAAACTGTGACCCCGCCCCCCCACATCACTTTACATGCTTCCAGAGAAACTTTTTTGAATGTTTATTTAACAGAAATCTCAAATTTGTCTTGTCGAGATCTTTGATATTCGACTCTTAGTACATTAGCAGGCCTAAGTGACCAACCCCCAATTTTCTATAGCTAAAAGATGTCTTATTCAAGACAGCTACAAGACATCTGAAAGTAACAAGGCATCTTTTGAAGGTTATTTAGCTACTTTTATGTTTTATGGACCCTATACTGTGCCAGCTAGGGTTGGAGCTGGTTATTACATTCCATCATGAGTGGGCAGATGTGAAGTATCCGAGAACCACCGCAACAAATTTCACGGAATTCTTGGTTAGCTTTTGCATTTGTGTTTCTTTCTGGTATCGCCTCACCTACTACAAGGAGAAGTAAGGTCTGCCATAAGGAGTTCCAAGTTATCAAACATTTAATGTAAGTCAGCCAAATTGTGGCCAAGAACATTTGCTGACAATTTGTTCTTGCCAAATAGAAAACTAATATTGTAATTCTTCAGTCATTGCATAATGCAGAAAATAAGGTAAGGGATGGAGGCACTTGAAAAGAATCACAGAAAAGGTGCATACTGCAGCCCATGTAACAGACGCAGAGATAAGTTTTAATTGTTCTCCAACGCACTGAGCACCAACCATGTTTTGATGTTTGCTTTTGTTTACGTTCTGTGAGCACAGACTAAACGTAGTGCATTTTCATCCATCACCAACACTTCCTTACTGGTTTCATTATCACAACCGATGGTTTTTCTTCCTTGGCATATTGAATTTATACTTTGCTGTGTAGATTGTTTGACAAATGTGCACCGAGTTTGCAGACTTTGTGTGAAGGCAATACAGCGTGCGACTATTACAAACAAACATCTATCTAAGCTGCTCCAGACTGCAAGTGAAACGTTCCAAGACAATGTTCCAAGGTGTTTGCTTCGTATGGGGACGCAGAAGCAGAATGAGCACGAGTGGCATTTACCCTACCATTTTCGTTCAACTAAAAGGATTGTCCTTTCGTAACTCTACGCATTTCATACCTGTCTAGCCACTCCCGGTTTGAAATGTCAACAGACCTTTTTCAAGCACATGAGCGCTGCTAACGGGCGTACAGGTGCTCATGGAAAAAGTGTGCGCCGCAAAAGCCGTCGCGACGAACACACGGGCCTCACGTTTTAGCTTTCCGCCTGCGCCGTGCCAGTATCTCTCAGGTCAAGTTAATTTGACAAGCTTGCACAATTCAATGAAGAACTTCTCTGTTGAGCTGCGATGGCCTCTCAAGGATTTCCATCTGTCTAGCATTTCCGCGTGCCACTATTGGACTGGCCAAGTGGCACCAAAGCATCGTTTAAAAAATTTTTTTCGCGCCAGTTGGCCCTATGGCAGAGACGTAGCCATGGGAGGGGGGGGGGGCGGTGTCGGCATCGGAACATCCCCCGAAATTTCCTGAGCATTGCATACTCTTCCCCTGCTTTCGGACATTTGTTTTCCATGCACTTTACACATTGGCGACGTATAAAACTCCTTGAAAATTATTTCAGGCTATGCCACTGCCCTATGCCATGACTTAAATGAGAAGATACAATTCGGTTTCCTAGATGAAGGCTAGGAGCGTTCTGTGCAATTCGAGGATGCATTTAGAATCTACATCCACCGACACTGCCTACGAGCGCAAGGTGAGGTTCTCAGACTTTAATTAAAGAGTATGCGATAGAGTATAGTCGGCGTTTAGTAAAATAAGGTACATTGATTAGACAGATTGTGTGCATCGCTTGCGCAATAGGTAACAAACCAGAAGCTTTTATTGCCCTTCGTTGACACTAACTGCATGTGTTGCCTTTCACAAACGCCACCATTTTCGAGTGTTGGCTCACAGGTAACCATACCAGAGATATGCATACTCGTGAGCAACATGAGATGTAACACTGAAATTACCTTTTAAAGGCCATAGCGGCTAAACGCAGTTGCCAAACGCAAAAGCATTCATGACACTACATGCTCAAATGGAAAGTTATCTCTCGCAGTTACACACATCACGTTCGTATCAGTATATTACAAGTAATAATTTGAATAAACATGCATTCAATGTTCCAGCTTGTATTTATCACGATAGTATGCCTTGACGATATTTGCATGTGACAACGCACATGCCAATAATTTCGAATAATTTTGAATCGAATTCGAATAGTATATATCACATATTATAAAAAAAAAATGAGCATATTTGTCATGACCCAACCAACCTGCACAATGTTTTTTTTTTAATTGTAACAAGGCATGTGAAAATGTCATTCTTTTTTGTTCAAAGGAAGTGGAAGCAACTTCGAATAGTAGCAGGATTTGGCTTTCGGTAGAATGCAAGTGATGACCTGTAAAATAAGTTACGTTTTAAAATTTACTCTACTTGGAGCATATAAGCCGGTATAACAAGCTTTTAAAATTAAAGAATGATGAATTGATGTGAGGTAATACGTTCATTTGACTTTGAATTTAACCCGGAAGTGGGGCTTCGCGGCATTGCAGATTTTTCTTGGACAGGTGTATTCACGGTATAGCACCCCTCCACTGCAGTGAAACCACCTTTACGGGGAGGGGGTCTAATATACTCCCTATTCGATCATTTCAAATGCTTTGAAATTTTCAATAATTTAAATTCAAATCGAAGCGAATTCGAATACTTTACGATTCGTTTGAATATTCGAAGTGCTCGAATATGCGCACAAGCCTACGCTTAACTGCTTTAATAGCTACACTCACTCAGTCATTCCTTTCACATCTCACACAGAGTTACATGCAGGTGCGTTCGGATGGGTGTAGTATTTATGATTCAAGAATAGTCAGCAAGTGGCGATGTGTTCTTTTCATTTCGTGCTCCCCATGCCGTCAACGAGTTGCGAGCGACGGTACAGCCAGCTCGCTTGACGTGCAGACTTTTCCCATAGTGATCCGTGCACCCACGGGATGTTCTAGGATTGCTTGAAAAAGGTCTATTGCTGGCGTTCCACTGGAAGTAAAGAGTGCCACAGACACTCACAAACATGGTGCACGCTTGGTCACCACACATGGAAGATGCAAAAGACGTTGCACAGACTGAAACAAAATTTTATTACAAAAGTTAAACCCTTCCGCATCCCCCCCCCCTCCCCAATCCCTCTTCTCAGCTCTACAATTCGCAATGCAGCCTTTATTTCTTATTTAAGCGAAAGGCTGGTCTTACGCTTTCTTCATGCTATGAAACTCACACACACAAACTTACAGCAATGCAAACAAGAACAACAGACACATCCAGTTTGAAAAAACACTCTTAAACAATCTTCACAAGTGGAATAAGCGAGCGCAGCCGGAACTTACTAAAACTTGAACGCCTACTAACGACGCGGGAAGCGTGATCCGGAGAGTTTTCCAGAGTTTGATCTGCCTCAAAAAGTGCCATGAAAGTGTCAGACATTTTGTGCAGAAACCATCGGCAACACATGCTTTAACTCTGCGGACGAAAGCAGTGTCCAGAGTTTTTTCAGGCAAAAACATGCCTCAAAAACATGCCTGGAAGTTGAGAGGATGGTAGCAGCAACACGTTTTACGTGTAGGAAGTTATATTTTTCTTTTGCCCTAAACTCAAACTTTAGTTTTCCTTTCTTGATGCTCCATACAAAAAATGAATGCCCTCAAAGGGACTTTCCAGACAAGCTTTCATGATCTGCTGTAGTAGCATTTCATTTCAAGAAAGGGTTGGTAGCGATTGCTTGCGTATGCACACATCCGCTTGTGTTACCGACTCCTTCGCACCATCCAAGACGACAACAACCTCGAGCTAACACTGTTCTTGATTTTATTGATTTTCTTTACCTTGCATAAGCAGGTTGAATATCACCTCATCCAAAATTCTCCAAAGACCCAAGCGGAAGAATGTGCAAAGTTGTAGAATGACGAAGGTTGAAAATGAAAACGCCAATCCTTCACTCATTTCAACAAGAGTTGCTACCTTAGAATTTTTGGGCATTTAAAACCTTTTGTTCGCCTTGCTAGGGCAGATTGGGCTCTTAAGTTGCTGCATTCTAAACTTTAACCCGTAACTAATAAGCTAAATTCAATGTAGGTCAAGTGGCAATACTTGGTCAAAGCAACTCGTAACTGAGTATAACACTATTGCTTAGATCGGCGATTCGCCATGAAAGTGAAAAGGTGATGTTGCAAGAGGCTCCCATGCATGGCAGCCAATGACGAAAGTTGCCTGCAGAAAAAAAAATGAAAACACACCATTTTAGAATCGGTAGCACATCAGTTTCACAGCCTGTTATAGTTAGCATTGGGAATAACTGCTGCCTGCTAATAAGGACAAAGGAGGCCCGAGTCACTGTACTTGAGCACAGTGCAACAAACCATCCTATCGACTTGGCTCAACACGCAAATGACTTCTCGGCGCTAAGCGTAGCCACAATACAAAATATCTTAGACGCGACTGCTAGCTGTTTGAAAAACTCACACCACAGACAGCACATTTCAAAAGCCGGCAAGCGAGAACGGCGGCGCCCAAGACGGATCTGACTAATGTCGTGTACAAAAAAGCCACAAGAATTGTCCTGTCCCTTCTTTTAAGCGATATGGCCGGGGGCTTGAAGATATGCATGTTTTCCAGCAAACTGTCTACACTTATGAAGATGACTCGACTCTCACAGGCTGCTCAAAAACGAAGAAAGCCGTGGCAGTGTCGAGGAGTGAGAACTGAAGCCTCTCGGACACGTCACAACACACTTTCAGAAGATGAGAACGGAAGATGGTCTTGATGTGGCAACCCTTAACAGCTGATGGTTGCGTCAAACAGTCGATCGTGACACCACAAAGAAAAACACCCTACTGAAAAAAACAAGTAGTACAAAAGTTCCGCACATTGAAATCGCGTGCGACGCATAGTTAACTTCTTCATATCCAATATTCGTTACAAATCTACACATGTTACGCTGTTAATAGTGGTGACAAAATTTTTTGTTTAGTTCGTTACAACCCCGTTCGTTATGTTGGGGTTCGACTTTACTAGCTGCGGGTCTCGCGCTTCTCGTATGGGCGACACACCCACCCACGGTCTGCGGACGTTACCAACGTCGCCGACAAGAACGCTATTTTGGCCTTCGCGGTTTTAAAAAATATGTATGTAACGAGAAGCACCAGAAACAGGCATCGGTGATCTCAACAAACATAGCGGGTGTGAATGGCATGTGAAATGCACAAAATATGGAGCACGAAACGATTTGTGAGAAGAAAGCGGCGAACGGCGTCCACCAGTTAAGAACGTTTGTCAATGAGAGATCGAAGGTTGTGTCTGGAAAAAAAAAAAAAAGGAAACAGATAGCGGAACTGCAAGCAACACCACGGAAATCACCACAGCCGATCACACGTTTGAGGGCTCCCATACGGGGGCTCCCATATGAGGGCTCTCGTATAAAGGCTCTCGTATCAGGGTGTCATGCCACAACCTATCTGCCTGCAACGGAAGTCTAAGTCGATTCGTAAAAGATCACGAAGACGAGGTGAAATGAGTTCCTCAGCAACGCTGAGCGTATCGTCAAATTCAAAAACAAAAGTGCAGTTCTGAACATGAAACATACCACTCGCTACTTTTGAAAGAACGATTAAACTCGTGAAGTGCCCGCAGTTCTGCTCACCGCTTCCTTTGGCGTGAACCTAAAGGGGCACAAAATGCGCAAGTAATAAGCCTCTGCTGTGACAGGCACTAAGTATCTTAAAAGAAATGTAAAAATAAAATAAAACCAAGACAACAGCACCACCGCTAAGCAGTCCCGAGAGTCACGACTGTGCACATGTAAAATCTCCTTCAAGCACCCACAGATCCGGTCGGGGCTCGCATGCGAGACGCGTACAAGTTCACGATGATACAAAGAAGGTGCACGCAACGCAAGCCACGTCAACGCATGAGAACGCCATTATGACCAGCCTTAAAAAATAGAAAAATATTCAGAACAACTACACAAGCAGAGTCTACAGCGAAGTGACGGCCACACCAGCCTACATGGCACGGACCACCACCTCGCAAAACGTCTCCCTGAAACACAAACACAGCACGAAACACGGCAATAGTGACGGGAAAGAAAGTACGCACGAGCAAACCAAAACCGGTATGTACTTCGTAAAAACGGTCCGTGAGAGTCCTAGTTTGCGAGTCATTTTTTGTCCTATAATCGAAGAGTAAAAAAAAAAAAAACGAATAAGCTCCACGTTTCTTAGAACGAAAACTTTTCCTCACAAAGGTGCTGCTTCTCGTAAAATTAAAAACAGAATGCACGAGGCAGACCCTTTGCGAGAGATACAGCATCACTAAAAAGAGAGATAGCACGTAACACAAAATAACACACGCACCCACGCACAATTTCAACTCCTGTTCACACTGTTTGTAGCGCTCGACACGGCACCAAGTCTTGCGCACTTCGGCGCGCTGGTGACGAAGACCCGCGTACACGTCAGTCTGTTGTGGTTCACCGAAGAATATATGGCAGCGAATGGCAACAATCCGTTCTAGGGAGTGTGGGAGGTTCACGTCCCATTCTTCAAGTTGCGCACGGAACATCACCGATGTGTTGGACGCTGACAGGCGAGAGAGATCTCGTTTCTCTGCTCTTCCTCGGTGACGACTAGAGCCGAGGAAGTCTGGGTGGCAGCACTGAAGAAGGCCGTACCATGCACTGACGCATCGAGAGAGAGACAGAGGCTGGGTGAGAAAGCTAGGCAGTGAAGTCGCATTACTTGCGATGTTTTTGAAGCATTGCTTGGGTGCCTCTCGGCTACGCAGCCCTGTCGTAACTGAAAGACGCCCGAGACAAACTGCGTCAGAACAAAGCCGCATCCGAGATGAAAGCACACTTTAACCTCGGTATAGTGAATATGGGTAGAGTCAAACCTCAATAACAAATTCGCATATAACGAATTACCGTTTATACTAATGAAGTAAATGAAAAATAGTCTTGCCATTGGTTCAGTGCAATGAATACACTGTTATAATGAATTTTTGCACCTAACAAAGTCATTTTGATGTCAGATGCAAATTCGTTATAAAGAGGTTTGTCTGTAACGAAGTAACGATTGTAACGAAGTAAATGAATAGCAGCCTTGCCTTTGTGACGAGTGTACATCTCGCCTGAGAATGATGTTATTGCACTCGGCCTTCTTATGTAAATGAAGCCATATAAAATTTTAACGGGTGCATCCATATCTATGTTATCCTCAAGCCAACCAAAGATGTACAGAAAAATGTAAAAAGGTGTGTGGAGTGCAAAGAGTCGTTACTCTCCCCACTGTCATAAGCAACGTCGCTACCTTGTACAAGTCACTGTAGTGAGCTGATGGAGAAGTCAATTTCTGGCAATATGTATTCAAGTAGTTCCAGGTTTCAGCAACAAAAGCTGCCAATGATTATGAAGTAAGCGCACACTTTGAGACCACAATCCTGTCTTGAAAGCCCACAACATAAAGAGAAAGAGGGGAAATTCCTTGCTGCGTACGGAGAGGCACCAAAGCAATGGCTGTGCAATCGGCAGGGTAAAGAATAAGCCCTTGAGCACAGAAGCAAGGCCCACACGAAGCCTGGCCCGTTGGCGGGAAGCATAATGGCAGCTCGGAGGTCAGTGGTGGGGTGTGGATGTCATTCCGAGAGGCCACACCACGATGGTCAGTCCGAAATGCCTTGCCACTAGCACGAAACTTGGGAGTGCGGTAAGACCAGGACATCTCCAGACGAAGCACGCTGCATCGTCTGTCACACAAGTTGAACACGACGCATGCTTCCGGAAGTAGAGCCGGTCGTCCACTGCGTCGCGGACACCGCGGGATCCCAGAGAATGTGTTTACACTTTACCGTGGAAGCCTCCGATGCCCGCACCCGCTGGAACGAGGCGTGATGTCGCTGCCGCGAGCGGCCAGTGACTTAAGTATATGCTTGCGTGCTCGTGTCTGGCAAGGGTCGCCATCGGTACAGCGCGGCAACGGCATCCTGGATGCACCGCGGAAACGAAATGGCGAGGGCTGGCGGCGGGAGTCTCGCGTATCGCACTTTTTTTTCATCCCTTCTCTTTCTCTCTCTTCTCCAGCGTGTCTCTCAGTAGATGGGTGGCGCGGTGACCGCCTGCGGCTGGCAGCAGAGGCCGCCACCGGAACGTCAGTAGGCCATGGCAGCCTCCTTGTACTCCGAACCCTCCATGGTGAAGAAGTCCTCGAGCTTCCACTGCAGCGTCTCAAACGTGGGCCGCTTCATCGGGTCCTTGTGCCATGTCTCGAGCATGATCTCGTACAGCGCCGGAGGACAGCCCGGAGGGCAGGGCATCCTGTAGCCGTGCTCAACCTAGAGGGTAAAGAAAAAAAATTTCTGTGAGTCTGAGTCCGAGTGAGCCCTAATTGCAGAACTCTAGATCCAGCGCTCAATGTAGCATTAATTCTCTCTAATCCAGCTCTAATTCTGCGGTTAATATAGTGCTAATGCCTTTCTTGTGTAGGCTTTTGTGTAGTTCTAAATCCTGCGCTAATTTCGTTTGTGTGTAGGTCTTGGTGGAGCAGCAGTGGAGCGCTTAACGCAGCTCCACTACCGTGAAACCTGAGGAAGAGCGTAGCACGAGCAAACCAGTGACTCCCTTAGCAATCGCATGGTTGCTACTGCCTCGGCCATTGCACGCTTGCCGAGGCGGTGGCGCCCGCTCTTGCGGGGCCTGGGTAATCAGCCGGATATTTCAGAAGCATCTTTCACGATTTTAGGTAAATTAGTGCGATTATCTCTCGATTATATTTGTAGTTTATATTATTTTAGACATTGTTAGTTTATTTTGTGCTGGTTTTGGGCATAGTTAGTCGTGTTTTAGGCCCGTATTGACCACCGAGTGACCCTGAGACACGAGGCAGTGGATGGATGACAAGCCGAGCCCCTAAGTGCTACGCACTTAGAATAACATCATGCAGATTTCACACGTACTGGGAAATTGACTACAACAGAGTGCAAGACTGGGCAAATCGTCTACATTCATTTTAAAAAGCAGTGCATTGGCGACGGGAACACTAGGCAGAGACGTGGTCGCATTGTAAGCATCTGTCCTGTGCACTTCTTCAACATCACGAAAGAGTACTCAAAGATTAAAACATGACATCATTTTTTTAGTACAAAACTGCTATGAGCAATTTCTCATGATAACTGCATCATGCTGCTGCAAACCTGGCCGCTAAAGGTAATGTTGGCTCTGATGTAAGTGTTTGAGTCAAACTTACACTGGTGAACTACAGACACTGGAAACAAAAGTACGAGCATTAATTAGCCATCAACTGTCGCATTTCAATCCATGAGTATTGTACACAGGACTGGTGCTGACAATTTCATTAATTCCCTGCTTTGTGTTCTCATCCCTGTTGTGTTGTGCTGCAAGGCCTCAGTAAATTTTTGAACAGCTTGTGTAAAACAAGCAATCCTGTGCCAGTAAGTGGAAGTGCAAGGAGAGCTGTAAAAATAGCAGTACGGCCTTTGTTTTCACTTCACCAGAGCAACATAACTGCCTTTTAAGTTTAAAACCTGATCTCAAGTGCTGTCTAGCTGCTTGAGGGAAAAAGAGGGGTCTAGTGAAAACACAGGGCTGCTGTAGCTTTCCTTTCGTTCAGTGACAGCTTCTACTCGTTGCAACGGATTACACTGACCCCGATGCAAAAAGGCAAATCAAACTGTTGCAATGTACCTTTCAAAATCCTATGCGGAATTATAGCACTGCACTATGCATGATGATTAAAAGGAGCGTGAAATGACGCGGGAAAAGACGAAGAAAGCTACAGGGCAAGCGCATGCCAGCGCACTCTATAACGACGTGACTAAATGCAGGTTGCATACAATTGCATGGAGTAAGTCGCACTATTTTTTGTGTTCTGCTTAGTTGCTTAATTCGGCAAGATTAATTAGCCAACTTTGTAAGTGATGAAGCTTGGCAAAAAATTCTAATTTGAAAGTTGTAGAATGGTTAGCGAAACGTCGGTCTGTTAACTACTATTAGTATTTTTTTCTGCTTACTGCAGATGCCCAAGAAATAAAAAAAAAATACCACTTGGCATGGCTGCTTGCGTACCGTTATTGCAGTGCTCCCTAATGTTCCCTGTGTTCCACGACAGCTGGTAGCCGTTCCCAACCTTTCTACGCTTTTTCGCACGACACCAGTGTATTGCAGTAAAGTGATTTAGGAAGTGTTTCGTACACGATAAAGTGAGTCGAGATCGTCCCGCTTTTCTTTCTGCCTTGATCAACATGCAATTGTAGTCGTGCACAGTGTGGCCGCTTTGTAGCCAGGCATTTGGGTTTATCTGTGACTTTTAGAGATGTAAGAATGCAAATCTACAGCTGGACACGACAAAGCTTGCAGCAGATATTATCTGGCGCAAACAAGTAAAATGTATGAATTAACCAAACTTATGCTATGGAGCAGTTTTAATTGAGCTGCTTTAAGGTACACTGCAAACACAGCCGACCAACCAAAAATTTCAGGTTTGTTTAAATTAACGAAAAACTTGAATTACCCGACTATGAATTGCAGCGAGTATACAGTACTGCTGAAAACGTGGTGACAGGACAGGCACTGAGCGTCTGTCCTGTTGTGACAGACGTGACAGCACCGATAGTGGGTGTTTGCCCTGTCGCATCTTTCATCACTACTGCCATCGAACCGTTCATACTTCACAACATGTTGCACCAACTGGCATAGCAGACACCAGGACCCATTATGAGTTTGTCCATCTCAACACACCTTGTTAAATCAACATTCAGTTGAACGACAGCGTCCTGTAAGAGCAATGCGCGCAAGCACACAATCTATGCGGTCAGAACAACCATGCTCACCTGGTGAAGAACCTCGGCATTGGTCATGCCCGGGTAAGGAATGCGTCCGTAGGTGACCAGCTCGGTCAGCAGAATACCAAAGGACCAGACGTCCGACTTAATTGAGAACTTGGAGTAGTTGGCCGCCTCGGGCGCCGTCCACTTGATGGGGAAGCGGGCACCCACGCGCGCCTCGTACTCGTCCTCTGCAAACAGCGCAACGAGACGACTCACGGTCAGTGACACGCCTCAACCCTTTCCGGAAACGTAATGCCACCCGTGCTGCGCGATGCTGCAGGGAACTATACAAGCTTAACAGACAAACTATGCAGCCTCAAGTTGCTGCATTTTCTCGAGCATAACCAGCACAAAATGTACAAAAAGTTTGGAGCTAAAGTCGGGGCGCGAGTCATACACGAATTCCGGTGCGCGAGTTGGCTTCACGGCAGTGCGTCACGGTAATGAAAGGAAGGTGGCTTCACGACAATAAAGCCGGAAACTTTTATTTCTAAAATTTATATTTCCACGGTTTGTTGTTCGGAGGGGAGGGGTTGGGGGGGTCAGGTTATATGCAGGTGCGGGTTATACGCAAGAAACGTTTGAAAAGAAACATTTTTATGTACATTTGGGACAACTGGTCAGAATTCAGGACTGTCCCGTGCAAATCGGGAGAATTCGCAGGGATGTATATGCTAAGCTAAGACAATCTCAATTCCACACTCGCCCTTCGCCCTGGACTCGCTCAGACGACAGATCGCATGCCAACAAGTCAAGCTCAACATTTGTTCTAGCGGAAACTTAGTGCTAACAAATTGAAATGCGACAGCAAAACTTATGGTATAATGACTGGTATGCGCAACTGCCCCAAATAACCGCATCATGTCACTACGAATCTCGCCACTAAAGGTAATGCTGACTCTGATGGAAGTGTTTGAGCTTAATTTATGCCGACATGAACCAAACTTGTGGAAATCAAACTATGTGCATTACTTAGCCCTAAAACACCGCATTCCATTCCAATTCATGAGCGCTGTACATCGCTCATTAAAAGGGGCCATGACACAGTCGCCCTGTTCCCCACAGTTGATCGTTTGCCACTAAGAGACGAGATCTGAATATGATTAATCGTACAAAAACTGGATTTTAACCTCACTTTTCTATTTGAAATTTCAGTCTAATGCACCGCCTCTAAACTCCTCTCACTGACAGTGACCGCCATGTTGGCATGCGCTGTGCCGCGTTGTGATGTGAGCAACCACCTACGTGTCATCTGCTCTGAAATGGTGCAATTCTACGCAGGACGTGTTTGGTCGAACTTCTCTGCACGCCCGGACACCCAACGGCATAACAATGGTGTCACCGTTGAAGAGCATTTGCATTTCCTTTATTCAAGCAATAAAAAGCTGCAGCAGACCGCCAAGCTACACGTGAAGAAACAAGATCGTGCATCGTGGCCATGATGCATGCCTAGAGTTCTCTATCACTTCTGCGTATTTACAGTGAACAAAAATATGGCCTTTAAAGGCCAACTCCGGCGATTTTTCGAGGTCGATGGATCTCAGTGAAATTCGCTGGGTACATTCTTTTACACGTTTCCGTCATTTATGCCAAATTACAGGCTTGAGACATGAGCAGATTGTTTGCAAATGAATTTTAAAGATTGTCTGCAAACGCCCTCCTGGCTTCCCACAATTGTTGGCAACATTGCGTCTGTGACGTCAGTATTGGCAAGGCGGCGGAAGTGACGCAGCCGAGGGCACCGCTAACTTCGGTGCTTAGGCCACTACAGCGAGCGTCTGCTGTGCACAAGGCGACAGACAGCGTTGGTTCGGCCGGCGCTTTGCTGGTTGTGCCGGCTGTCACAGTTTTCATACTCCACGCCGGTGTGACCGGCATGCCTTGCACGACTTCCGGTTCGTTCGTAACAACGTCTACGTCACACGTTGACAGTACACTCGGTTGGGTTTCGGTTTCGGTGTTGCGCTTTTTTGCTTATTTAAAATTATTCTCCAATTTGCCGAGTATTTCTGCTATCGGGCCCGTAACAGGAGCGTCTTAGGAACATAAAAGCACCATTACTTTGACATGGCCAAAAAATCGCCGGAGTTGGCCTTTAAGAGCCGAGTTTGTCGCTGGGACAGTCATTTCTGGGCGTGTAAATTCACTCCGTCACCCCTCATGGTTGCCACACTGCCATACAGTTTAACAGCCACATTCAAAAAGCAAAAAGTTTCTACCTTGGTGAATGCACTCAAATTTCGCTAACTTGCTGTGGAATGCATACGGGTTGACATGCAATGCAGGAATGAGGCTAGAAATTTTGACGCTATTACCCCTTTAACCATTATTTCGTGCCTCAGAAAAATTACTGGGACATGTGTATTTATTTAATGCTTTACACTTCACTGGTAGTCACCTATTCTAAGAAGCAAACTGCTGTTACAACCACTGGTAGGGTTTTGGGGTCTTGAAATGGAATGCCATGTATCTAAAACGATGAGTTGACTGATTAAATGATTGTTCAAAACGACTAACAGAGAGCTATGCTAGTTGGTAGGTATTCATGCTAAAAAGACAGGGTGTGCAAACATGGACACAAGAGAGAAATCAATACACCACAAACGCCTTGTGTCTTGACTGCTCTCTTGTGTCCGTGTTTGCACGCCCTAATTCTTCAAAATGATTGAATAATTGTTAGAACCACTGTTAGACTGATTGATTGATTGATTGATTGATTGATTGATTGATTGATTGATTGATTGATTGATTGATTGAACTTGGTAACCCAACATAACACTACAAAAGCACAAGCTCGCGCCTTCATCTTTGGTAAGTTGACAATCTGCAACAGGTAACGTGTTTATGTGCTAATCAGAACTCAGTACAATTATCATGCTTGTGCTCCTCGATCGTATTTTATTGGGCCAAGAATCGGCCATATTTGTAGGGGAAATACAATGCGAACCACGCCCTCGTCGACAACAGTGACGGACGGGCGCAACCAGTCGCGTCTTAGCATGCTGAGGAGACGAGAGCCGGAAAGTGCGAGAGACAGCGGGGGTACGGGACGATCGGGAGGAGAGCCGTGCTTGTGAGGAGCCAGCCCAGAGTGGCGGTGATGGCCTCAGCAGAAGAAGAAGAGAGGTGTGAGAGAGGAGAGGAGGAAAGAAGCGGCCCACTCACGCCCACCTTTGATGAGCCGCGCGAGACCGAAGTCCGCTATCTTGACCACGTTGGCATCGCCGACGAGGATGTTGCGCGCGGCGAGGTCGCGGTGGATGTAGTTCTGGGCCTCGAGGTAGGCCATGCCGGCCGCGATCTGGGCGGCCATATCGATGAGCTGGGGCAGCTGGAGCGAGCGGCCCTTGCCCTGCAGGAACTCGAGGAGCGAGCCGTGCTTCATCAGCTCGGTGATGATGTAGATGGGCTCCTCGAGGGTGCACACCGCATACAGCTGCACCAGCTTCTGGTGGCGCAGCTTCTTCATGATCTGCGCCTCGGCCAGGAAGTCCTGCACGAGCACAGGGTTGCACAGCTTTCAGAAACCTCGGAAGGCCTTGTTCGTGTGCATGCCTGGGTGTGTGTCTTCGCGTGCGGGAGTGTTCTACGTGGTGCACCACAAAGAACATGATGACAAGGTAACACAGTTGAACTCCAATAAATCATGCGCTGGGATATCCAAATTGTTGTCGATACAACATTTTCGAGTGTACACTGTTCCAGCATGCAGAACAGCTTATAAAGAATGCCGAGTTTTTCGGATGCCGGTAACAAAATATTGTGAGGCTTTGTCCAACCACAATACCTCCTAAACATGCTTTGAAGTTCCACGTGCGACATTGTCTAAAAAACAAGAAGGCAAGTTGTTCGTGATCACGCTGCCGTCAAAAATTTGTACCATCAGACAAATGGACTATGCTTTGTTTGTGCTATAAACGCTCTGTATTGACTTTATCGGGCCTTGTGCAAGCAGCTGGCACTATGAATTCAGCCACTAATATCGTCCCCTTCGCTTGCCCAGTAATCTCCAAAAACGAAGAAGTTTTTAAGCTCTTTGTTTGAGGCCATGAAGAGGCAAAAAGCACGCTCTCCCAAGAAATGTCAGTGAAAAGCACGTTTACACTCTGGTTAAACGAAAACAGGGCAGAAAAGCAACAGCAGACCTACCTTCGGGTCCATGGTTCCCGGCTTGAGCGTCTTGATGGCAACAGGCGTGGTGTTGTTCCACAGGCCTTCCCACACCTCGCCAAACTGTCCCTGACCGAGCTTGCGTACAAACTTAAGTGAGCTCCGTTCGATCTCCCATTGGTCGCGTGTCGAGTGCGACAGGCCACTGGTCATGGGCTTCTCCACCTGTGGCAGATATGGACATAGCTCAAGACACTGTATGCGAAGCGCTGAGGAAGCTGAACGATGTTAAAAGTGCTAACACATTGCCTTTATACCCCAAATGGCAGCTGCACATTCTTTAATGCTCGCGCCACACGGGCACAAGAAAATGGCATTCAGCAGTTCAGGCCATTGCAGAACAACATTTTTTCTGTGGAGCTGCCACACGTTAGTGGCATTTGACTTGATGATGTATTGAAGTGAGAAATTTTGGAGTAATAATAATAATAATAAAAAGGAACACGCCTTCTTCGCAAATCTCATCTGCGTTCAAGGCTAGTGAATTGTAGAAATAAGCATACCACGGTGCCACTAGCTTGAATTTGTTGCCGTCTTTTACAACGTTGCGACCGAGTGCCGCAACTTTGGCCATTGCATGATGAATCCGAAGTGCTGGGCTTCGGATTTGCTCTGGCATGTCGAAGCCATTGCAATCCTGAATTAAATTTTCCCAAGTACAACAAAGGAATAGCATGAGATTTGTTAATGTCATACACAAAATATGTTTTACACAACAGACACAGTTTCAAATGTTTCAAGTATATCGCACTGCGCGAGCTACGGCATCGACAGTATGCATTTCGCAGTTGAATGCTTTCTGGCAAACACATTAGGTTGTGAATGACATTAAGGCAAATGGCATTAGCTTAGCCCATGTGGCACCATGCAAACAGCATTAAATCTTAAGGCATTGGGAAGTTAACGCCTTTTTGTCTGCCCGTGTCGCATGGGTATAAGAATTCCACTAAAATCAAATTCTGTCTAGTTGCATCTGTAGACGCATGCCTGCATAAATCCCCGAGTTGAGGTAATGAAGTACATAGCAGCTTGTCTTTCTCTACACCAAAATGAAGCCTTAGCCAACACACAAATATGTATAACACTGCATGTTCTTATAAGTGCATGTGTTCTCCATGTGCTGATAATGACAAGGGGTGTTTTCATGACAGTGTAGAATATAATTGTTTAAATCTATGTTTGTCATATTGATGTTTGGCAGTATCAGAGTTGCTTGCATTCATTCCCAAGCTCAAGTTTATTGCTTTCCAATACTGAGTACTGACACAAAATCTTAGGCTTTTGAGTGATGCTAAAGTTTGAGAGCTTGTTATAAACTTTGATTCAGGAAACTCCAATGTTGAGTGCGAGGTGTATTCAGGCGACAATGATAGTGATTAAAATACAAAGTAAAAAGCTAGAGTAACCACACATTTTTTCCTTTTAGAACATCCAGAAATTTTGAAAAATGTTCAGCAATACAGTACGACCGACATATTTTGCCAATTGAATGCCGTTTCATTCTAAAGCTTGACGATATGCTAGTTATGAAGTAAATTCTATGCAATTTTCAAAAAACCTCTAACGCTTGCTGAGCACTGAAAAGATTCTGAAGTTATCAACATAAATTAATCTTCCAAACACAATGACCTGGACCAGAAATTCAGCTCCTGGAAGACAGAAAAATTATAGGGTGGCTCCTTTAGGAGCCATATACAGTAACTCCTTCAGGAGCTATATAAAGGAACTCTTTACAACACCTTTAGGAGCTATATAAAGTAACTCTTTACAACTCCTTTAGGAGCTATATAAAGTAACTCTTTACAACTCCTTTAGGAGCTATATAAAGTAACTCTTTACAACTCCTTTAGGAGCTATATAAAGTAAGTGTTTGCAACTCCTTTAGGAGCTATATAAAGTAACTCTTTACAACTCCTTTAGGAGCTATATAAAGTAAGTCTTTGCAACTCCTTTAGGAGCTATATAAAGTAAGTCTTTGCAACTCCTTTAGGAGCTATATAAAGTAAGTCTTTGCAACTCCTTTAGGAGCTATATAAAGTAAGTCTTTGCAACTCCTTTAGGAGCTATATAAAGTAAGTCTTTGCAACTCCTTTAGGAGCTATATAAAGTAAGTCTTTGCAACTCCTTTAGGAGCTATATAAAGTAAGTCTTTGCAACTCCTTTAGGAGCTATATAAAGTAAGTCTTTGCAACTCCTTTAGGAGCTATATAATGTAACTCTTTACAATTCCATTAGGAGCTATATAAAGTAACTCTTTACAACTCCTTTAGGAGCTATATAAAGTAAGTCTTTGCAACTCCTTTAGGAGCTATATAAAGTAAGTCTTTGCAACTCCTTTAGGAGCTATATAAAGTAAGTCTTTGCAACTCCTTTAGGAGCTATATAAAGTAAGTCTTTGCAACTCCTTTAGGAGCTATATAAAGTAAGTCTTTGCAACTCCTTTAGGAGCTATATAAAGCAAGTCTTTGCAACTCCTTTAGGAGCTATATAATGTAACTCTTTACAATTCCATTAGGAGCTATATAAAGTAACTCTTTACAGTCCATTAGGAGCTATATAAAGTAACTCTTTACAACTCCTTTAGGAGCTATATAAAGTAACTCTTTACAACTCCTTTAGGAGCTATATAATGTAACTCTTTACAATTCCATTAGGAGCTATATAAAGTAACTCTTTACAACTCCTTTAGGAGCTATATAATGTAACTCTTAACAATTCCATTAGGAGCTATATAAAGTAACTCTTTACTACTCCTTTAGGAGCTATATAATGTAACTCTTAACAACTCCTTTAGGAGCTATATAAAGTAACTCTTTACAACTCCTTTAGGAGCTATATGAATTAACTCTTTGCAACTCCTTTAGGAGCTATATAAAGTAACTCTTTGCAACTCCTTTAGGAGACACGGGCTCCTACAGGAGCCATATAACCAGCAAAATCAGCAGAAACCAGCAAAATTGGCTAACATCGCATGTGTCAAAAGTACACAAGCAGTTCACGAAACGATACAAGACCAGACGTAACAACATGCGGTTAGGCACACACACAGGTGTACTCTATAGGACAAAACGTCGGTAAAAGGCAACTGCACTCATTGTGTGATAAGATAAGCACGCTCTTCACCTTTGTGTAGGATCTGCAGTAATAGGATATGCTTTCAGGCTGAGACGGTACAAATTACAAAATGTAAGTGTCAAAGCATCCACAGCAAGTGCAAATGTTTCTGGATAGTACAGTGTGCAATTTAAGAAAGCAGCCATGCTTCAGTGCACTCGTAAAAATTTAGCGGCAGCTCGCAAACTGGCCGCAATTAGACTCTCGGATATTTCTTGTTTTTGTTTCCTGTGACTACAGGAGTAGAATGTAGCACTTTCTGAAAACACGTCATGTGCACATGTTATTTTGGCATGTACTGTAGTGTGTAAAAAACATACAGGCTTCTTAATTTTATTGAAGGAATCTTTTTATTGTTTAAAATTTTTTTCATGATGGCACAGTGCTGATGCTTTTTAAGTTCTCCTAAGCATTGTGTTAAAGAACATTTTTAAACAGTGATACAAATGTCAGCTGTTTTTTTACCACTGGTTTAAGTTCTTGCACTTTTCTTTTAAGGCAAAAGTTTTTGAGCCTGCATGCCGAGTTGCCGCATATGTGGGGACAGCGGCCGGTGCCAGGCAATCACCTCTAGTCTGCACCTCCTCTTCATATTTAAAGAAAAAGAAATCTATTTCAAACTTCAAACCTGCATAACAAGCACTGGGAACCAGTGGCACTACTTGCTAGCAAAGTGCACTCGCAACGAACGCATTAGCGATGTGATTCTATGGAAGAAAGGTTTCTAGTTAGCTTAGTATTTTTTAATCTCAAATAGTGATGACAGAACATGAAGACAGCTAGAACTAATAGTTAGGACAAATGGCTACTGAATGTGGAACTTCTCAGGATCACTGCAGGAACCTTCCGTTGTCTATCTTCATGCAATGCTATATTCTTTAGCACGGTTTAAAGTGCTATTAATTGCCAAGGCAGTGCAGTCATAACAAAGAAAGCATCGTCAAATGCATGTAATCATCGTATTTCATTGACAGTGCAGTTAGGAACACGGCATAAACTGTAACAGCCAAGTGGCAGCACAAGGAGATGTCTGCTCCCTAATACGGGTATTAGACCAAACTGTGTCGCAAAGCCTGTGCGAATGGCAAATACAGTTTCCAGGCTACATACTTCCATGCATTAAAAATATTGTAAGCTAATCTGCTACTATAGTAAAATTTCAATAGAAGAAAAGCGCACCTTTTGAAAATTTTTTAACAGAGTGAAGTGCTTTCAATCTCTGAAAGCATGTAGTCTTCCTTGTACATTCTAAATCTCTAAGCAACAAAAGCGGCTAGCGTGATCCAAGGTTTTCAAAGAAGATGTTTATCAAGGAATGGGTCACAATGAATCCGGTGTCGTCAAGGTTTTCCTCAACTGACTCGCATATCACCACAATAAATGAATTATAACATCAGTCTGGGGAGGGTTGTTCTTCATTTCCAAAGCTACCTGCAACTTTAGTGCGGACAACATTCTGCTTAGCCTGAGTTCTACCAGATGGCGCCAGCTGTTCCATTACAGTTAATTATAAATGTGCGCTGACTTCCCTGTGTCAACGTAGACCCCAGTTCCTCAGCCAAGTAAAACCAGTCAGAAATTACCCTTTTTTTTTCCTTCTTTACTCTAGAATTTCAGTATGTAACTCATATGACTATTTTACGTGTTTCAGGTTTAACCAACTTCTTGGGTTGTTTTTCAAATCTGTTCAAGTTCACTTAATAAAAATTTAGGTAACTTCGAGGTTGCAAACTTGCAGTTTTCAGTTTCGGTATGCAGGCACAATGATTGCTCCTTGGCATATAAAGCATAGCCTCGCAAACTTTTGAAGTATGCCAACTGTACCATTTAATGGTTTACCCAATTAGTGTTCATTATGCTCTGTTCATTATGCTAAGATGGCACATACAACATCCCGATAAGCTCAAGACGATCACAGTGCCACAAATCGATGCTTACTGGCTAAAGTACTTGCAAATGTAATGCTTAAGGAAGAAAAGTTGGCATAGAAGCCGTCTGAAATGCATTGAGGCAGTGCAATATCTCATCAACCATTATCTTTTTCATGCAGTTCATGAACGCAAGGATGGGTAATGTGAAAGCAGTAGTTGTGAGTTAACTACACATCAATCTAGCTGAGAAGTCCATATAGTTCGTATATGTAATTTAGGAATAACTATGCTTATGAAATGAACGAAAGAAGAATCAGACGAACTACCCATTTTTGTTAGACACATATTAAGTTAACAAAAAATGAAGCCAAGGAAAGTATAGAGAGCGTTACTTGTAGTCCTCAAATGAAGTGTAGTGATTATAAGAAATAGAGATAAGGGTGGATGAAAAACTTGTTACTGGAAGAGACTGAACTCGCAACCTTTGCAATAAATACACATGCAATGTGCTTCCAGTTGTGCTACAGCAGCAGCCATTTCTATGACCATATTCTTGGGTATATACACATGCGTAACCCTTACAAATGTGCAACTAATACGTATATATAATCACTACATATGTGTAACCCTGACACGTGTAATTATTATGCATGTGTAACCCTTTCACATGTGTTGCCCTTACGCATGTGTAACACTTAGATATGTGCAAGCCATACTTACATAGCCCTTATGCATGTCAACCCTTACACATGTGGAACCCTCACGTATATGTAACTTTTACGTATGTGTATATGTCCAAAAAAACAGCAGGAAGGGAAAGATGGAAGCGTGCGACGAAAAAATCCATAAACAGGGGGTGGGTGCTCGAGCCGATGTTTTGACAAGTGGACTTGTCTCCTTCAAGGCTGGAACTGATTAAATTAGCGCTTGGGTGTATGTGCTTCGTACCCTCTCCTCCAATTCAAACAAAGGAGGAGGAGGGGGCAACTGTTAAAGTGGGGGTGGGGGAGAGGCCGCCGTGACGAATTGATTGAGTCACGGCGTATAAGTAAGGTTTATAAAGACTGTTTATTACAGCGTATCGCAAAACCTTTACGTACGTTTAACCGTTATGCATGTGTAGCCCTTACGTATACATAACCCTGACAGCATCAGCCAGCATTACTCATGGTCAGAGTGGTGAATGTGGAACACTATTTTTTCTCAACAACATCACGTAGGACGTATACTTTATTTAGGAGTAGGTAGCTGGCCCGTAGACTTGCACCTGAAGGCATCATCCAACCTGTCGGAGTCGATGCACCAACCGCAAATAGTACACAACAACATTTATTTCATGTCCCAAAGAGGACACAGAACAGAATAAGTTGTGGAGCGAACAAGAACTACCGACCAGGCTGTGAAAAAGTATTTGCTCCAATGATTACACAAAGCTGAAACCCAAGCCATTTCACTTTCTTCATTGGAGGCGAGCCCGTGATGACCTCGACACCGGCTTCGAATTAGCAAACCTTCGTGCCATTCATTCTTCTCTGGAAGTAAAGTTTGTCAAAGCTTCAAACCGTCTTCAGCTACTTGAAAACTCGAGGAGGTTCTTATCGGGAATACTGCTACTCTCTGTCCGGGAAGTTAAAAGGTGGTCAAGTGAGGTTTCCTCAGCAAGCTTCAGGCAAACAGAAAACCCAGTGAAGTTAGTAAATGCGTGAAGCAGAACACCAAGGTGGCAGTGAGAAAGCAACGCAGAGTCAGACATGTGCTTCGGGGCAAACGAGTAGACAGGCGATGGCAGAATCATGCACTAGAAGCTACGGGAAGGCTTGTCAAAGGTGTCGACATGCGCCAAGCGCAGCGAAGAGTTATGCACGCACGCACACAGAGCGGTGGTGAGGAAAGCCAATCGTAAATGGAAAAGACTACCTGCAAGACGCCTCGATAGAGGGTCCCCTGTTTGAAGAGGAGAGAAAGAGAGGGAGAGAAAAAAAAATGAGCAGAGAGTTGTGGTGACAGGAGGCACAGCACTGAAGGAAGAAAGAGGACTTCGGCGATTCCTGCGGGCACTGGAAAAATGTCTCAGAACACGTGATTAGGCCTGGAACAAACAAGTTTGTTCGGATTGCATTCGCAAACAGGAGCTTCTTGTTTGCAGAGATCAGTACACGTAACAAAAAAAAGGGGGGAATTTAAAGAACAGTCCTGCTGAGATATGGCAGGATGATCACAGCCACCACAAGTTTACTTCAAACCCAAGAGCAGCAGCTCCAGGTTGCCAACATATACAAATTTCAACGAACATTTCCGAATTCCGAATCATCACTGCTTCGCAAGAAGGAGTGCTACAGGGTTCTTATCCTTCATTGTTACCAGTGTTGTGTGATCATTTCCGATCACGACCGCAGCAGACTGAAATCAAATTCCTTGATCATGATTGGTTCCTTTGTGCAAACTATGGCAGAGAGCTGATACTAATCAAGAATGTCGATCTCTATTGACTGCTATACCAGTATAACTCGCATCACTGAGGCCTGACCACTCGAGTGTTAGGTCATTTCGCCCTCAGTGGGATGCGGACAACATTGCAGCGACCAGATAGATTCCCACACTCCCATGTTTTCCCACATTCTGAGCATATGCTGATGTCACCATGACGACGGCAGCCTTCTAGCCTTCATTCGCAGTGCGCTTGAATACAAGGCCGCATTGAAGGGAATACCAAGGGAAATGCTGTCATGAATTTCTCAAGTAGAATTTGCAGGTAAGTTGTAGTTCTAACCATACACGTCTTTCAGCCTGCTAAAGACTGCTCCTACCAAGACACCTTGCGACAGCAGTACCGCAGCAAAACTTTATGCAAAACTGGTCTACTGGACCTCAGAGCACAGCAGCCGAATGCGTCAGCCACTGCAGTGGGTAATGCTCACCTCTTATTTAGTTAAATAACTTTTTTCCTGCCGATAAGGTTTCGCTAACTTCCATATAAGTCCAGATACCAAAGATTGATTTCTCAAATGAGAGAAACAGAAGCTGCAGAGTTAGTTTATCTTGCTGCCACTACTACATAAGCAGAGAATACGCAACACTTGCTCATAAACAACTCATAGAATTGTTCTGTTTGCCCGTTCCACATGTCAAGCTGGAGCCTGAAGCAGCTGACAATGGCTATTGTGCTTGGAGACGACAACAGAAACTGTAACACACTTGTCAGATCAGTGAAACTACACGTGCACGCACTAATCGCACATGTAATATTGATCATATCAGAAGTATTTAAGTGGACAGGAAACAGTAATTCTTGATATTCGAATCAATACTAACCACAACATAAAACGAGCAAAAGTGCACGAGTGGTGTCGTTTTCTCCAGCCTCGTCTAGTTAGTCCATTACACGATGTTGTGATTACAGAGCACAAAAATTTCACCGCTGCTATCCAGTAGAGTTTACCAAAGTGATTTGTCTAATCAACAAAAATGCAAGGAAAACATTTAGGTCTTCTTGTCACAGCTTACTTTTCTGAATAAAGCAGGATTAACATACTAACTACTACCAGGTCTTTTTGTGACAAAGGAGCTCTTAAATTGAAACAATACAAGTTTGGGCATGCTAGTATACCACTTAACGTTATAGCACATTATTTGCACAACGGCATCTCCATCTTTATTCTGTTACATACTGAAAGGTTTTAACTATACCAAGACACTTTTCAATGAATTTCTACAAACACATTTTACTAAGTAGCCGCATAAGCTCTAATACTTCAGGGCACATCAAAGTTTGAGAACACCATAACAACACATTAAGTCACAAAAACCATCAGCCTTTCAAACACCTTCATACAACATAGAAAGCATCTTCAAAAAGACGACCTCAACAAACAATAATGAATAAGGCAAAATACATAACTTGCTTTTTATAGAGAGTCCACAAAGCAAACTCTCATAAGTGAAAAGTTTACGCGGCATTCTTCAAAGCCAGAGACATAAAAATTAAATGCTGGGGCTTAGTGTGTAAAAATTACGATATGGTAACAGGGCACACCGCAGCAGGGGACTATAGAACTAGAGTCACTGTATATACTATCTTTAGGTAGCAGAGTTGCGCATAGGTCTGGCTAGCAACCACAGCTGTGTGGTGAAGTCGCACTCCGTTTTTGCAGGCGACATGCCTACCGTGTCGCCGATTAATATGTCTGGCGTGTCGAAGACCGGCAATAAACATTGACTATCGATGACTAGTGTTAATTTAGTTCGCTGCAGCGGCGGCTTCGAAAAATACAAAAACTGGCCCGAGCATCAGCTTCTCCGCAATGCATGGCTGCTAGCGGTGTTTGGAAAACAGATGCGCAACTCTGCTACCTAAAGCTAGCATATACAGTAACTCTATATAGAACTATTTTGACCACCTGGAGTCTTTTGACCTGCACCTCAGTCCAAGAACAAGTGTTTTTGCATTTAGCTCCCATTGGGAAAGTGGCCGCCATGGCCGCGAATCGAACACTTGCATGCTAGTACTGAGCAGCACAACATCGTAGCCTCTATGCTACCGCGAAGTGTTAGAACTGGAGGCTTAATGTGTAATGATTAATATTACTTGTAAGAGTAACCCCGCGCACACACATAAGACAATGAAGAGGGAAACACAACTGCACTGTCTGACAACTGAAATCTTTATTAAGTAAGGAATGAGCATATATACCGAGAAAATAGTTGTACATCACTCTGTGTAAGCAGAACACCATGAAAAAACTATCAGATAATTGTCATCACAAGTTAACAAAAATATCGCAGTTGTGAGGGTATTATTCACTGTGTTGTGGTTGATATTACATTATTTAACACAAATATGTACTTTAGCCTAAGGGTACATTGCCGACGGTGCCTACTCATTCGTCCTGTCATTAAGCGTTGTTTTCTGCTCTTAATCATGAATGTATTAATCATGAATGAGTGCACGTTTGTTGTTCAAGAGCCCATGTGAACAGTAGAAGCATTTTAGGGTGGACAGCTGGGCATGTTGCTTTTGCATGATCTGAGCTAAGAGCTGCAAAGACGATGAGGGACAAGTAGATGGTGCGAAGAAGGCATAACGAAGATGAGGACGACAACGGCGCCCTGTGCGTCTCTCTATACCTGTCCATCATCGTCTTCACGCGTTTTACCTCGGATCAGCAAAAGCATCATTTCGAAGCTGAAAGGGCACAAAGCTCAACGAAGCTCTACCCAACATCGGGATGAAATCAAGGACTGGGGATTGCTCACCTGAACGCAGGGTTTGCGCAGGTTGACGCAGAGACCGTCAGCCTCGTTGGCATAGTGGTCCACAAGCTCCAGCAGAGTGCGGAACGTAGTCCGCCGGGCAATAAAGAATCCACCCTCGTCCAACTGCCGAATGCGGTAGTGCTTTACCGTGTCCCCGTCCCGAACTGCACGTCAGACACAGAGACGTATCAGAACAATGCGAGGTCAGTATGAGAAATACATACTTCACAGAGGGGAAATACTTCAGAGAGGCGAAGAAGTCAACAGTTTGAACGCTTGAGTGAATGACACCAAATTAACTGTAGAAGGGTACGCATTTGGGCTGGTTGGTTCACGATTACGGGTGAAAAACAGCGCTAAAAAAGACGGGACAAGAAAGGACACGAGACCACGGCGCTGACACGAGACCACGACACCAAATTAGTGCTAAGCCATACAACGACAAATGTGCGCCCTTGGTCAAAAGTACACGGCCTATACATCGTCTACGAGTGCCAGGCTGACTACTATTGCTGTTAAGCTCTTTCCAGGCAAAAATAAGTCTTACTTCTTCGTGCATTTTCTACTATATATGACAGCATTCGGCCTCACTCGTCCACAAATTTTTTTGTCTGTTAACCCTTCGACACGCTAAGTACACAATTGTGTACATCACTTGTTTTTGCAATTTATAATGACTAGGGGCTAAGAGAGAGCAAGATACATTGAGCTTTAGATGAAATGAACCTCCTGCATAATAAATTTGTCTTCATTTAACTCCATTTTGCAGTGTGCTGTTGTATATGATCAGTTTGCTGAAGGCACTACGTAGTTCGACAAGTCGTTCGACGTGCCCCTACCCGCGAGCCACGTCAAAAGTATAATTTTTTTTGCTCCAAATGGACATACCCAAAAATCAATTGGCACTATATTTCTGGCGTAAGATTCCATTCTATTAATGCAAAAACGGAGCATGAATGACATCTCAAAAAATAGATATTTAGTTACAATTGAATTAGACCTATATTACTATAACACGCATACATTAACGCATTATGACATTATTTTTGTTGCAATAGAATATCGAGGGCCTCGAAATAGCGCTGTATCGATTTGACGCATTTAGAGACAGTTCTTCATAGGTGGCGTCTGAAAGGGTTAATAATTGCTGGGGTCTTACGTGTGTAAACCACTATATGATTATGAGGCACGCTGTAGCCGGGGACTCCGTAATAATTTTGACCGCCTGGGGTACCTTAACGTACACCTAAAAAACGCCAGGCCTGCGCTGAAACCGAAGCACAGTCACAGCGAAAGCTGGAAGAGCGGCGTTTCTAGAGTCCGTTGTAAGCTCTCTTGGGGCTACAATACAAGTACACTAGAAAGGTACCCACTACGCCATAAATCACAATTTTTGTGAAGTTGGGAAGCACCTACTAAGCCATTATTTGTCATTCTGCGGAGAAGCGAGGCACCAGCTACACATCTGTAAGCCATTACGTGCACTTTGTTGACGTGACGACTGATGACGAAGAATTATGGCTCAGCCCTTTGTAATGGTTTGCAATCTTTAAACGGCCCACCAGTTATGTAATTTGCATTGGGTGACGCCCGGTTGCTATTTCCCTCTCCCGTCATGCTGTATAACACGTTGACGTGGGAGAGAGACGGGGGGGGGGGGGGCGAAGAACTTTACTGAGACCCCGAGGAAATGGATCATGCGCTTATGGGCTTCCTTGGCAACCAATACAAGTGCACTTGCGAGGAACCCACTACGCTATAAATCATTGCAATTTTACTGAGACCCTGAGGAAGTGGATCATGCGCTTATGGCAACCAATACAAGTGCACTTGCGAGGAACCCACTACGCTATAAACCGTAAATTTTGAGAAGTAGGGCAGCAGGCACTGTGCCATTTTTCGTCATTCTACGGAGAGCGTTGGTACCTGCTAAACGCATGTAAGGCATTATGCGCACTTTGTTGATGTTGTGCCTAATGACGATGAAGAATTATGACAGAGCCCTTTGTAATGGGTTGGAAGCATTCAACAACCTACTCGTTGCGCAATTCGCATTGTGTGACGGCTGGTTACAGAATTCGCGTTGTGCGACGCTTGGTGCATATTTTACTCTTCTACCACAATATATTACATATGCTAATGTGGTTCCTTCCCGACATGAAGCAGCGACATGAAGCAAAGCAGTCTCAAGCACCGGCATGGCTCAGAGGTTGAATGCTGGGCTCCCACGCAGAGGGCCCAGGTTCGAACCTCGTTCTATCCTGGAATTTTTTTCTTATTTCGAGCGATACTGGTTACGGACACCGGCGGTGGCGGCGGCGGACAACTACGGCGCCAAAAACGGCCGGTGAAATGATCTCATAACAGCTTTCGCTGTAATAAAAGCACAGGGTGTTGTTTGCATTTCACCCCCGTCGAAACGTGGCCACCGTGGATGACAACGGAACCCGCACCCTCAATTGGGCAGAGAAAGTGTTAAAACACAGTCATCAGTATGACACTCTTGGTGGTTGCTCGTTCACTCTCGCTTTGAGGCTGCTCTCTCTTTGGTTCTGGTTGCTTACGCCAGTGGCATAGCGGGGAATTTTTCCACGGAAGGGTACATGTTTCACTGTGAAGTGTGTTGTGTGTCGTTTTATGGTCGGTGTCATGCAGTACACAGAAATTTTGGCAGTAGTACAGGCTTAAGACGTACTGGTGGAGTAGTTGGTTCATGATAGCTTATGGCAGCGTGCATCAAAAACAAGCATGAAACGGACACATAAAGATAGACATAGACATAATAAAGATAGACGTAGTTGTAACCGCTGATGTCTATCTTTATCTGTCTGTTTCGTCCTTGTTTGTGATGTCTGCTGCCATAAGCTAGGATAACATGCCTGGTGCATCAAGCCCTAGCTGATACCACAACACCCATTCGGCGTTTGTGGTGCCCTGACTTCTTTCTTGTGTCCGTGTTTGCACGCCCTGTCTTTTTAGAATGAATACTTACCAACTAGCTCAGCTCTCTGTTATTCTAAAACCAATAGATTTTTCTATAAATACACTAAAGGGAACTCTGGCGCTAGTGTCTATGAGCGTTGCAACGCATGGCGCTTCAGCCAGCATGGGAATGATGGATAGTAAACTTCGTCTTTTGGGCTCCGTTTGGCTCCGCGTCGCCTGCATCCGCTTTGTCCCAAAACTAAGTTAATCAAAAGTCAGCAGTTCCACTTCACCACTTTAACTTCTTTAGGCTCATCTCTAGCGGCCATCACCAATTAAAATATGGTCACGAAGGTCATAACGATCCATTTCTTTACGCGAAACAAAACCAAAACATGACAATAAACAAAGCCACAAGTGCAAACGAAGCCCCAAAGCACGAAGGCTAGGCAAATCCGTGTACTACCCATCATTCCCATGGTGGCTGAGCGATTGCAGCGCCAGAGTTTCCTCTAGTTAATATTAGGGAACTGTATGACAACATCCACGTCATTTCATTGTTTCTCGCATGCAGGGTTCCAATTCAAGAAGTGCACTAGTGACGCCACCGCTGTCCGAGCACGCGAGATGCTCTGGTGCTCCACCACTGTAAGGCGCTACTTTATTACGGGGTTTGGCAGGCACTTCGAAATGGCACCAAAATCCATCATAACTCACAGTGCATTAATTACACATTACAGCATTTACAATTCAACTTGGTGATTGTCAGCCACACACTTACTAATGAAGGCATAAGGTTAACAAACAAAAATCTGGCTGTCAGGGGTCCTATCAGGGAGTTCTTGTGGTAAGCCACAAGTTTTTGATATTGCAAAAAATAAAAAGAAATCTCGTATTTCCAATCCTGAGGTATGGACTGTCAAGAGGGTGGGAACTGTTCTACATAGCGAAGCAACAATTGTGGTGAAGATGTGAAGTAGCCTAGATACTTCTGACAAGTGCGCCAAATTAGTAAACTCATGTTTTGCTCTAGCAACAAGCACTACTTATCATTGTAGCAGATTGCTTGCGAACAACTGAAAATGTTTCAAGGTGCTGTTGAAACAGCAAAGGTGTGAACATTCCCTTCACTATGACCATGGGCATAGCCAGAGAGTGAAGGAGGGGTGTGGTGGGTATGTATGCATACATGCCCATACTTACTGGCCCACAGACATACTGTGCTGACAGAAGAGCAAGCGATTTCTAGCTGCCTTTGAAACGTAATTGCAAATTCCCTGCCGTGTGCAGTGCTATAATATTTCGCTGACATGTCCGCAGGAGCCTCAACTACCAACTGGCAAGTGTTTCCTCACCATGTTCAAAAAGTGTTGCGGGACCATTTAATGGGCAACTAAACTTGTGTACCCGGGTGCTCTTGCATTTTGCCCATTCGAAATGTGCCCGCTATGACCAGTATTCCACTCTGAATCCTCAAGAACAGCAGCGTGTCACCTCAGCTAAAGTGTGTGCAATGCGTACAATGCGCCGTTGCACACATTGTGAAATGCACCGTTTTGTCTGATATCAAGGGCAGATGGAAACTTGTGCTTCTTCGTGTTACTTTTGACTTCATTACCCCATCAACGCTCCCCTCGTACCCCATTAGTGAATGCTGTACATAATGTGGAAACATGAAACATTTGTGGAGAACATAAATGTGCATTTATAACGCGCAAAACTATAGAACGGTGCTTGCCGCTAATTTAAAAGGCGAGGCCGGTGTGGCGGCACTTACCCGAAAGAGAAAAGTCGTTCCGTCGGCTCTCACTGTCTCGCACCAGGAAGGCCCCATGCTCGTTCTCCGGCAGCAGGAGCTTCTTCTCGGCCTCGATACGCTTGATTTTGCCAAAGTACCAACTGTACAAGAAAGGAGAAGAAGGAGGCTGCATTAATGGTCAAACTCAACAATGATTGATAATAAAAGTCAACAATAATAATAATAATAACTAAAAATAACACCCACGATGCCACTGCATTTAAGTCTCCTTCTGAATGCTGTGTATACCCTTGGCAGCTCCTTTTTTTTTCTGTTCTTGTGTATATCGTTGCCCACTCCCATCTGTAATGGCTTTGGGCCTTGAAGGTGCTGAAATAGGTGACTAAAATAAACGAATTTAAAACTGACTCGACATCTCGGCCTTGCAAAAGTGGACGTTGAAGATAAGCACTACAACTTGTGAGAGAATATTCTTTTTATTGATGCGAAAGCATGAGGCGGCTAACGAAGCGAAAAATCTGGCATTAACATCCCATGGTACCAAAAACCACGCGACTGAGTGATGACGTCATGCCTGACACGATGATGTAACATAATTACACCATCACAGATGGTTTACTTTTGATGAGTTATTTTTCTCCCATATTTGAGAATTCTTAAAATAAGCATTACCTGAAATTTGTGTGTGCAAAAGCAAAAAAACACTCGCAATGCTATCTGGCAGACAGATCCAAGCTCAATAACCGAACCGCCGAGACCCTATTCACTAATCATAAGCCCACAGATGCATGCCTATACAGGTTACAGAGGACACTATTTTCCATGCTTTAGCAGGCATATAGAGACGATGTGTGTTGTTTTTTCTCACAACTCTGACAGTTTCCCACTGGTCTCATCTTGTGCACCAGTGAGGTAGGTGGCATTAAATGCTTAGAGACCACTAGGCCTGAGAAGACTGAATTTCCTGGCAACTTGCGACTGTTCTCAGCGAAACAGCAAAGTACATAATGTTAGAACAGGCCAGAAGTGTGAATTCAAGGCTGCGTGCCGAAGCAGCGGGAATATGCAGCTTTTTCTTATGTCTCATGGTCTCTAAACTTCCAACGCTGATTGTGCAATGTCTGCACCGCCACTGGTGGCACACTTGATTGCACCAGCATTGCACCAGCTGCCAGAGCACTGCTGCAGGGAACTGGATACCATGTAGCAGAAATGTGAAAAGGCGAGTCCACTCAGTGCCGAAGTCGACAGAGCAGCAGGTTCAACCCGCGTTTCCAAGGAAAACGCAGCGCAGGCAGTTCTTCCGTCATCCAGTCCAGTGTTGAATGAACCACCGGAAGGACCAGTCCGACAACTTTCAGCGACAGAGCCGTGGCTGTGTCCCCTTCGACCGCAATGCCGAGCAATGCGGCACGCATTCATTTGCAAACGCGACCGCCACATTCATCCTTTCCCCATTCTCTTCTTCCCTTTTGTTTTTATTCGAAGTAGCACTACACATGAACTTCACTTGAAACAGGTCACACGGAAAGATGCCGTTAATTATTTGTGGCACTATTGAACTGGGGCTTCACACTGTAATAATGGAGCTGACAGCAACCTAAAAAAGCAAAAAGAAAGATGAAAAGCGGGATAGTAGACTTTCATGCCAAGTACTCCTTTAAGACTGACTGAAGGACTGACTGATTACGTCCTCTCCGTGATGCTGCTACAAAAACGAACTTCAGACATGCTTCACTTTTTAAAAAATGAAGCCTTTTTATAGCTTGTTGTATATCTGCTGTAGCTTTTTATATTATCAATTTCACTCTCTCTCCTGTCGTACTTTCTCCTTTGTCCCCTCCCCCATTCAATTAATTGTTCCAATGCAAGGTAATGAGTGAGACACACGTTTGGTTAACCCTTTCCCTACCGAAGACGAGCTGAGCTTGTCCATCATGAAACAAGCATTTGGGGGCACCGCAGTTAAGCTGCTCTTCTCTTCATTTTGCTGTGCTCTCTTTGGCTTCAACATATAACGCAGCAAAAAATTAAAAAACTCGCTCAAAGCATGTATTTTGGTCGAGAAAAGACTTGATTCAGGTAACAGAAATTGGAAAATGGCGTCCACCTCTGTGCGCGAGCGGTGCACATGTGCCGGAACAGTTCCGTCCAGAAAAAAAGAAATGAACTTGTTTGCCGAAGTTTCGTGAAATGAAGAATTTCAGTTCTCCCGCGAGTGTGGTAGCGACAACACATAGCAGCATAGTCTCTCTAAGTCATCGGATTCGGACGACGAACGCGTCTCAACATATCGGCAGCGGACGCCAATAGATGTGTAAACAAACCCCCACTGGCATGTCCAAGGTTTGTTTGCACGGACTCGCTTCGCTGCGCTTTTATTTTTTAAATTTCGAAGAAACATTTTCTGCACCGAAGACTGGAGAGGTTAGGGTACTTTCCGTGGTGCATTGCAGTGAAGCCAATCCTCTGCACGCTTTCAAAAAAGTATATTTTACATGTGTCTTGCGAATAAAGCGCCTTTCGAATAATTTCTTCAGCTGTTTCAAGACACGTGGACTCAAATGTGCAAATAAAAAAATCTTTATTTTTGTATTGTCTTTGGCCAAAAATCTCGCTAGGGAAAGGGTTAATTCCCCTACTCTTCCTCTTCTCTCTCTCTTTGTGACCCTTCCTATCATCATGAAAACGCCGTTGTAACGCAAAATAATCTATTTCTTTCAGAACAGCAGTCTGCCACAATAGCCCGACCCGACCTTCTGCTTGATTTTGTGTTAAGCCCCCGATTACTCAGCCAGATAGCAGTGCAAAAGATCTGATGAGCCAATTCGTATTTTCTTTCAGGTCGTGGCAAAACGTAGGCTGCTCAGGAACTAGCAGACATATGTGCAACATGTGGACAAGCAATCACAAGGTCGGGCTAACAAGCGCAAGAAGCTTCGAGACAAGTATCGTGCTTCACAAAGGACAAAGGGAATGACTGGTGCAAAAGGCAGTGACGGGCAACATTCGTAACACAACGCGACACACTCGTCGTCTGTGGCCCCTCCAACGCAAGAGGTATGCCTCCTGAGGGGGAACAACATTGACAGCAAATATTCTTGCATGCTGTGTGTCCTCGTGCAGTTTGAGTATGCAGAAATGAAATTAGAAAGACACAGTGCAGCTAACGAGTGCATTGTGCAGTGATGTCCATTGTGCCCTCGTCATGCGTCATGCCCTGTCTGCCAAATGTGAACTGGAATGAATCGTACGCCTGTTTACCTGAAGGCACGGTGAGGCATTACAGTGCACACGATCACTATCCCATCATGTTCTGCGCTAACGTTCCGTGCAATCATGTTCTGCCAAACACCACTTTGTAAACTATACCAGATTGCCAACTGCTGCATTTGCCTTCTATTTTACCATGCTGCCTTCTTCCTCTATCATTGCAATGCCTTTCAACCACTCATCGCACAGTCCTTAAGTATTACGCCATGTTAAAATGTTATCCTGCAAGCTTTACAAATGCCAATGAAACTCTGGCGTTTTGCACTCGAAAATAGCGATCTGACAAAGCACATTCTAGGGAAGAACTCAACATCACTTTTAATCCCCTGGGACTCTTTAATGTGTACCTGAACCTTAGTACATGGATGTTTTCGCATTTCGCCCCTAATGAAATGTGGCTGCCATGGCCAGGAATTGAACTCGTGTCTTCAAGTTTAGCAGCGCAAACCTGCAAGCTTCGGCTCCATGGGTTAGTACCAGCAGACTTCACATTATGTGGCAAAGTATCCAGTGTTAAAACACACCTCAGCACATTCAATGTTTGTTTTTCATTGTTATTGACACACCGGGCAACTACCATTTCTCAAAAGCGTTTGGTTTGTCGTAAAGTGTGCATGAGTGCCAGAGAACAAATGAACAAAACTGACTATGTCACTACAAGTTGTCTATCTCTAATTGAAATCTCTTGCATTTAAGTAGTTAATGAAAAACAGCTAACTTTTGGATTAGGCACATGCATCATTATGCCGATGAGGTAAACAACGAAATGTCCTAATGCGATACTTCTAATGGCCAAAAACATTTGTTTCTGTTAAAGGCTTCCAAATTACAAAAATACCAGGGCAATAATACAGTAACAGCACTTCCAGCAAGCAAGTGCTTGGGCAAAGCCAAAAAGACATCAAAAGAATTACAGCAACACAGACTGAAGCAACGACAGCTCAAAAGCACTTTGTGAGCAGCCTAGTAGTGCAACATCCATACACTCTTCCAAAATTGTACACTCTTTACGGTGTAATTTTGTCGCACTACGGTATCCATTCTCTGGTGTGAATTTCCCACATTAGTTCTTCGAATCTGGTATTTTGCTGCCAGAAACGAACGTCTTAGTGCGCTGTTACATGTCGGAGAAAAAGTATGCGCATGTTTGACAACATTTACCGAACATCCTAAGAACAGTTACACCCATGGGGGAGTCTTTCTGCCACACAACAATGATCATCATCTGGCTCACTTACGGTCTCCTTTTCTGAAAGCTAAGCACTCCGGTAATCTCCAATTAGGAATGCACACTGACTAGTGAGCATATTTGCTCTGACTTGGAAGTATTGGAATTATTGCTGCGTAGCATGAATACACCCCAAAGCGTACAAGTGTTTTTAGGGAGTTGTGCGACAAAACTATGCCGTAAACAGAGTGTAATTTGTTAAAGAGTGTAAGCACTGCATGCTTGCATGCAAAATGATGCAGCAGCTTCAGCAGCACGCAGAAATGAATAGTCGCAGTGCCCAGAGCCACAGTCATGCAAGTGACGCAGGCGCAGTGCACTCAATCGCATGTGCACTCAAACACACACATACAGGAAGGATGAGAATGCCGCTTATACGTACCTTATGCCCCTTTAACGCGTGACAAGTTCAAGTGTGATTAGAAAGAGAGAGAGAAAGAGGGCGGGTGGGGAGAAAAAAAAAGCGTGGTGTCAGCGTCTGGCAAGGAAGATTAATATGCAATGAAAGAAAAGATGAAGGGCAGCAAGGCTCTCTGGCACGCACACAAAAACACTAGCCACGCCAGTCATCACAAACTGTACACCAATGACGACAGCCAACAGACAAACAGACAGACGATGACAGTAGCAGTAGTGAGCCGGGAGCTAGGTGTCTAAGACGGGTGAGTATAAAAAAAGGCAGCACAGCAAACCAGGCCAAAAAGTCTATGTCAGACAAAACAAAGCAGCTGCGGGTTAGGGAAGTCAGGAACACTGAGAACCCATTTGCACCTCAACAGCTCGAGGTCACGCGATACGACTAGAAATGTCATGTATTGCCCCCAATTTGAGAAATGTCACTGTAGAATTTGAATGAAAGACAAGGTTCTGCGTGGCTTTGCACAAGTGTCACTATATTGCCAGTGCCAGTGGTACACATAGGTCGGCAAACTCACTCATGAGTAGACTCACTCAGACTCAGACCGAGCCTTCAGTCTGAGTCTGAGTGAGTCCGGGTAAGTGATATTTTGAGTCTGAGCCCGAGTGAGTCCGGTTGATGAAAATTTTAGCGAGTCTGAGCCTGAGTGAGTCCTAAGGGCAAAATATATTCCATAAGTGAGTCTGAGTGAGCTACACGTTTTTCGCCGGCCTATGGTGGTACATGATCATGTGATGACATCACCATCGGACATCATCATGACGTCACAGGTCGACAAAATTTGCGACACCACCTTGACGTCACACGATGACGTCATCACCTGACATCGTTGCTTGGTCAAGGGTGGGCCGATACCGGAGGCAGTGCAAAACCAGGTGAGATGCAGAAAGCATTCGGAGGGAGGCGGGGGAGGATCAATACATCGAACGAGAAGTAAAAGAAGGTGGCTTTCGCGTTCGAGTAGTCGTAGGCAAATGCATAAAAGACCCTGCAAGCTTTTTTTTTTGCCATCACTACCGCCAGAGCCAGGGTCGAAAGCGACGCGTCGCTAACGTCAACGTGATTACTTCGTGAAAGTAGCTGACCCAACCGCTCTACCAACGACATCATAGGCAACGTTTCTGTTCAGCTCACGTGACGCCGGGCTGTTGAGGTGCAAATAGACGCTCCCATAAAGAAGGGGTGCTGAATTGTCCTGAAATGGCTGCAGAATGTGGATCGACACTCAGACGCAGCAGAGCATGATGGTTAGCGCAGGCTAAGGAACGGTTTTACCTGAAGAGTAAGTAGACTGCATGCAAACACTAGAGAGAGAGTCTTGAAGAAAATACCTCCAATACACAAGGTTCGACTGCTCTTCCAGTAAAATCGAGAACCGAAACGACATGAATTGCAAGTGAGCAAGTGCTATGAATTTGCTCATGAGGCATGCCGTACGCCTCTCGCTATAAATATTGGTTCTAGAACCATCACTAGTATGTTTTCATCAGCGACCATGGAAAAACATTTTCAAACCAGACCTAGTGCTGAATGGCGTGATGAATATAAAATAAACGTACAAAAAACAATATGTTTTGATACACATCACAATTCAAGAGGTTTTAGTTAGCCTGCTTAAAACGTGCAACATAAGGTGCTGTGAAATGTTCAAATGTTCAAACCAGTTCAGTTTCACGAAAGGCAACTACTTCAAGCTGTGATATGGTTGTTCTTTCAAAGGAATGCAAGAGAAAAGCAAAAAGAATGGAAAGTAACAAATTTTCATGCATCATAAAAGAAAAAATGGCTGCTAAGCAGTCATGACAGTTAAGAGGCATTGATTTAAACAATTTCAAAAGATGCATAATTATGGCTAGACATTTTAGTGCAAACATTGCACGTGTGATCAATACAGTTCAGTCGTCTAGAGCTGCTTGCAGCAATGTAACAGTAGTGGTTAGCCGTGTCGCGGATTACCATGGTAGTGAGGAGGTAAGAACGCTTTCCAAATGTCCATTTTTCAATTAGGCTTTTCTCCCTGACTATGCACGGACTTTCCAAAGGAAAAGAGCAGATGCTCTGCCCTTGCTAGGGTTAACGTCAAAAGCAAGCAAACTGAAAGGATGAGAGCAGCGTGCGCGTTTATCAAAGCTGCCACCAAACATTGCATAGCGTGCTCGTCATCTAAGCACGATGCATTCGTACAATTCATGCGACACTGTGGGACAGAAGTGACCGCCTTCATTGGGCCCACCTGTAAGAACTTAAGTTATGAGTCACTAAACATGCCCTCTACCGTAGCATGCAACGTTGCCACAACGTTGAAGCAGCTTTCTCAATGTGGCCCCAACGTTGTGTCAACATTTGGTGCTACTAGGGTACCTGCTGCTTTCTGCACCAGTGCAAACAGAGGACGGGTCGAGTGCAAGATGAGTGAAGGCAGAGGGCATGCATATGGTACCGAATGAACCACGAAGTAATGCATGTGTCAACAGTGCTCACTAGAATGGCTACACCAATGCTGTTTGTGATGAAGCATCTTAGCATGCTCGCCTATGACAAGCTAGTGATAGCTTTATTACACATCACACGAACAAGTCTGTAACTGTCATGTACACGAACAAGTCTGACTTGTGATGAAGAGAGTTGAGCTAGTTAAATCGGTGTCTATTCAACCTTATCCGGGCAGGCAAAGCTCAAATAAAGCACGAAGAGCATGCCTCAGAAACTTAAACAGCGTGTGTGACACTTAGAACGACAGAGGGTTGAGCAAGTTGGTCGGGATTCGTCACAGAAAAAAGTAAGACGCGCAGACAAGGACACAAGAGAAGGGAACGAGACGACACAAACGCCGTGTTGTGATGCTCTTTCAGTGTCCCATTTAAAACAATCAGGAGTAGGCATTCCAAGCGTATGGAAAGCTAAAAAAAGAAAGAGCGCACAAAAGCGTGCATTGACTCGTTTAACAGCCAGAACCCTTTACTTTCATTCTTTTCACCTTCAGACGCTCAAGCGCGACAGTGACCAAGCAAATCTGCTTCGCAGCTTCAACGAAGTGGAACCAAGCGTGCAGGCAACAGCCGTCAAGTGGTCCCTGACATGAATCCGGAGAAGGCCAGCAATCTGCTGCTCGGCCAGGCACAGCCTTATTGTGCCAAGCGGTTCTCACTTAGTTGCTCTCGGCGCTAGAGCTGCCAGATAGAAAGGGAAGGCTCGATTGGCGCCAACACTGCTTTATTTTAAACAACTCGCTCAACGAGGGGCTGTCGTACGGAAACACAGAAGCTGCACCGTTTGCATCAAGCTGTTAAGCACTTGGGAGCCAGGACGATAAGGGAGGCAACCTTCAAGAATAATCCCTTGCTACAGCGCTGCTTCTATTTTGAAGTGGCCGAGTGAGGAAGCGACAGATTTAGCCGTAATACAATGTAGCAGCTTAACTGAACGAGGGTTACACATGCAGCACTGACTTTCAACAAAGTTTATTTTCACAAGCATGGGAGCAGAGATGGCAAAATTACCCCTAAAAACCAATTAAACCACATTACTAATCACTTTCCAGAACATTTTTTTATGTAATTTTAAATTAAGTTACAAATTACAGCTGACCAAAATTAAACACGTTACGTTAAGATTACTTTGGAAAAGTAATGAAAGTACCATGAAATTAACACAACAAAAGTTTCGCATTAATGTTCTAAGTCAAGGTCGCTTTATTTACAGCATATGCACACAGGCACGTAGCCAGGATTTTTTTTCGGGGGGGGCCCAAGGCCTTATTTTTCGAAAGAAAGTCTTTCCATGGCAAAAAGAAAAAAAAAGTTGCCCGGGAATATAGAAGGCCGGACGAATTTCGGGGGGGGCCCGGGCCCCCCGGGCCCCCCCCTTGCCTACGTGCCTGTATGCACACACACTGAAGTCTGAGAGATTTTTGTTCAACTTCAGGTATGGCACTCAGACTAACTTGTCTTTGTCATTTTTCATTCTTTTTTTGGTCCATGCTATGCCATAAGGCAAGCTGATATGCTAAATGTTAGTCAAAAGTAATTGGGAAAGTAATGAGTAATTTTCTCGAAATTACTTGCCTGGAGTAATTCATAACATTACTAAATTACCAGCCCACAAAAGTAACTCATTACATTGCTCGTTACGGCAAAAAGTAATTTCATTACTGTAATCTCATTATTGCGAAGTCTGCACGTGAGGTGTATATACAGCAGGCAATGACCCATGCTGGGTTTCAAAAAACTGCCCTCTGCTCAAGGGTAATTATGAAAAATAGATTTATTGCTTAAAGAGACCGACAACTGCCCAGAACATGAAATGAGATGACTGCACTGATGGAAAGATGATCCGTTGCATTGACTCAAACCAACCCTGATTATCTCATGAGAGGCGGATTTATATTTTTATTTCTTCATTGAAAGTCGCGAAAAATGACCTTTGGCGCCTCTGGCGGCAAAATCATACACGGTCCGATGAAGCCGGTCACGTGACCATTGATTGGTGTATGAGTTCAATGACTTTTCTGTTAGTACTGAAATATTGTTCATTTCTTTATATTAAAAGATATTACTCCATAAAAATGTACATATAGGCCTGCGTTAGTTGTATGCAACAAAGTGGTGCTGCCTTCGCTTGGCGTAATGATCCCATGCCGCGAAAAGCCATCCATGACACAGGCGCAGGCAACCTTGGTCGCAGGCGCGCACAACGCTAACGCTGTACAAATACCGAGAAGGTGTATAAAGCCACATCATCTCATTGTAACAGCTTGCTATTTTCAAAAATGGCTGGAAAGCTCGAAATAAAGGCGGTTAAGCATAGCTACAGTAACTCCTGCGAAAGCAGAACAACGACAGCTTTCACAAGGGCTAGCCATGTTCTCTGGGCTAGCGGCATTGCTATCAATTCTCAGCGCTGCTGGAGCAAGCCTTCATGCGTGTTTGGAGCCTTTCAGATCGAAAAATACTGCTTATAAAATAACTACGTGCTTTTAGGATAAACCACTGCAGCTACAAACGCTACGAAGGGTAAGCTTCCTGTCTCGCCGTAAAAAAACAGGGTCGAGAAAAGTCAGTTGTCGGTCCCTTTAAATTGAGTGTGCACACATATAGGTTAGTCGTCGTCGGTCACTATCTGTACTGCTAACTTTTTCCCGTGTTTTTTAGTGCATCTGCAACATTTCATACCTTAGCAGGTAAAACCGAAATGGTTTTCGAAACCTACCTGGCACTGTCATTCACCCGCATTCTATGCGCTCGCCTTCTTAAGGAACGAATGAAAGTACACAAGCGATTTGAAAAACACACCTCGTCCAAGCTTATGCAAGCTGAAAGCTCATAGAAGAAGAATAACTGTGTGACGTGCTCAATATGACGAACCAAAGGCGCGCATTCGCGTGTCACAGTCAGAAGCCCCAATCACAACGAACGCACACAATGTAAGCGAAGTATTTCAATAGCGGCAAGCAATGATGCTGCAACAAACCTTCCACAAAGAAGAACAGACATCGGAGGCCTATGGAGGAAGCACGCCCTAGACCTTTCATCACAAACCAGGAACCATACTCGACTGCTGAGCACAGATAACACGGCTCTTAAGACTTCTTTTCTTGTACTGTTTTTCAGTACTATGCTGATAAGAGGAGAATGGAAAGCACTATCTCTAGTGCACAAAGCAGCCTTGTTTCCAGTTGAACAGGCACTTAAAGAAAAACAAGAAAATCAAATGAGTTGGTATGAAGTCTTCAGACAGAACCATACGAAGCAAACAGATAAGCAATCCCAGGAAAGTGTAAGGGTGATATTTGCGGTAATTAACTGAAGTGTAGCTATTATGGGATAAAGGAACACAAAAGAGAACGAAAAAGCAACTTACCACCAGCGGTGACCGAACCCACAACCTCCGGACTATCAAAAACTTTCAGCGCCTACACCCAGGAGGTGGAATGAAAGAAAGAAACAAGGTGGTCTTTTCTGAAGGTTAAAACAAAAAATGTAATCGATTTTCACAGCGCTGCATCAGCTGCCAGCCGACAGCACGTTTATCAGGCCAATGCACCGGCGTCCAGAAGGGAACCCTTATCAGACGCACCACTTCCTGCCACAGCACTTGCCGGAAAAAGTGGTGTCACGCGCTAAGAAAGACACTACGGCTTGATTTTTGCCCCTTGAATTAATGTCTCAGGTCTGTATCATGCAGGGAATGCTGTTTTCAAAAGAAATGAAGAAGGTAAAGCACCCAATCATCTGTTAGCACGGCCCGGTTTGCTAAAATAAACGTTTCATATTTAGCAAGCTAGAAAGTTTAGACTTCATGAGACTTTGTGTAGGCTTCATAACACTATGTTGCACAGGTTGCTTCGTTGAAAATGTCATGCACTGTAATGGTCACGGCGCAGGAATCCTGCACTACGCAGGCAATTTCGTTGTCAAGGTTGTGTCTTCTCACAGTGTCAGAACAAATATATTAGGCTTGTAAGGGTTGAAGCTTGAGTTGGTGAGGATCCATTTTGGAGGTATCTACAGCACAAACAAATTGAAGAAAATGGGACAAGACAGGCAGCACTCTTTTGCATCTGCCTACCCTGTCCAGTTTTCTGAGACCTTTATGTGTTGTAAATACTACCTTCTAAATTTTTAAACGTATTACCCTGGTTTAGTGCAGTCTTCGAACAAAAAAACAAAAAAATGCCCAATCTCGTGGCCTAACAAGCAATGCTTCTACGATCTGCATTTGGCACATTTCAAACCTCACAAGGAGACACTTCATAGTTTTCTTGCTGCGAAAATGAGCTACGCACATATGGTACATAAAACAGCTCACAGTTTGCAAACAGTTCATCAGGCTTACTGCAGACCTTCCTGTACCTCAGCTGAGTTTCTCAATGCCTGTAGAGGGCGTCCAAAGCCCACATTTTTAGTGCTCACGAAATCTGACCTCAGCAACTTATCCGAGAATGCTGCTATCTGAAGGGGGGGGATGTTGCAAGGAGATAGCGATGACTAGACGTGTGTGAGGTTGAAAGCATCTAGGCAAAGATAAGAGGAAGAATGCAGTGATAGTGCATGTGACCTTCTCCTCCCCCCCTCTGGAATTTCACACTGGACATAGTAGTATTGCGTACTATGCGAGGTTTGTCAGTACCCGCACGGCACAGCTATCTCAACATTGTTCTTGTAATTGAGTAGAACCTGCTGCTGGGCAAGTTGGTTCACGTTTAAGGGCCCAACCTGTTGCTTCCTTCTCTACCAACCTCGAATCTTTGTTTCCTGTTCATGCTATTATGAATCCCTTAGAGTGTTCTTATATGAGTGGCGTAGCCAGGGGGGCTGGTCTGGGGGTTTTGATTCACTCTCAGCCCCCCATCCACCCCCACCCAGAAGTTTTTCCAATTTGTTAGCGTATATATATGCACACACTACAAACACATGCATGATCATACATATCGTATCTTTTCAGGTAAGAATAAGTGATTCCAAAAGACCCTGCAAATGAGCTTTGTATAAGTTCTAAGACTGTTTGCCATGACAGACTCACTACGAGAAAATTTATTGACATTCATGAGGCCAGACTGACTGACGTACAGGATGTGTGGTTTTGGCATGAAATTTAAGATATGTAAGTTTTGTTTAAAATTAATGTCATTTCCTTTTTCTGTCACCAGTCCACACCTTAGACTGTAGGCCACTTCTGTTCAAAAGAAAGCTGTGCTCTCGCATTCCAAGCACCTGAAAGGCCTTGGCAGCGCTGCACAGTAGCCACTATTTGCTTTATCTTAATGGTAGGCAATAATGGTATTAGAGGTGGAGTCGCACAGCAGACAGAGTGAGACAGGGCATGCCTGCGATATCAGGCAGACTTGTTACCTTGACACAACTGCCATAAACAGTCATTCATGAATCTGCCGCGGTACAGCTGCAGGAGCTTTTCACGTTGCGTGTGTGGAACATCGGCATACAATGTAAGAAAAAAATTTTAAAAAAAAGCTTCGCGAGTATTGTTGAAGGTACAGCGTGTCGGTCCATATTCTGAGGATCCATGCGCGGTAACGCATGTAAACACGACGCGACGCACGAAGACGCGCACGTGTGGTTGCGTCTGTTGAGCCAAGTTAAAGGGACACTGAAGGCAAATATTAAGTCGACGTTGATTGTCGAAATAGCGGTCCAGAAACCTCGCAGTGCTACTTTTATGCCAAGGAAGTGCTTATTTTGAAATAAAATCACGTTTTAGTGGTCCGCATCGCCTTAGCGCACTTCAAATCACCCGCCTGAAAGCGGTCATTCACACGTCACTGCTGCCGTGCCCAACGTTGCCCGCCTTTATTGCGCGGCGGCGTGCACTGGCGGCGTGCACCACTCGGGCATCCGGCAACATCACATGCATGCGGCATTTTGTCGAACTTTCTGTCAGAGCGACTTTCACGAGCGCACAAAACACACGCGGCAGTACGCGATACCGAAGCTACCACTGAGACGCGACCGCGTGAGCGAAGCAGGGCGCCGGGCGAAGCGCAGTTTGCGAAACGGAATTTTTAAACCACGCGCGCCGTACCCCATGGGAACGCCAAAGAGGTCATTTTTTCCATGAATCGAACAGAAACGAACAAACAGCATTTTATTACGTCTCTTGATGCACGGAAGGTTCTTTTTTTATTGGAGCTAGTTTGATTACTCGTGATTAATTGTATTCAGACTCTCCCATGTCACCGGGATCACTTCCAAAATGTCCCACTCGTGGCGCTCATCGTGTGATACATTTAGCTTAATTTCTCGGTAAGTAGGGCACTGCTGTTGATAATGCTGCCGTTTTAGACGTTGTCATACATTGAGCTTTCCCTCTGACATAAATTGTTATTTGCCTTTAGTGTGCCTTTAAGGGACAACGCACCGCGCTAGGGTAACGAAGAAACATCACATGCTCTCAACTACGGACCAAAAGGAAAGAAAACATAGGCCAAAAGCTATCTCGCAAGGGAAAAAAAGAAACAGTACGTACAACTAGAGTGACTCTAGTACAAAAAGCGCGCGAGAAAATTATGTCGGCAAAACGCCCGAAAAAAGAAAAAAAAAAGCCACTGAAAACGCGCTCACGATCGCGCGTGCATCAAGACTGGGCAAATGGTCGAGACAAGCCGGGAGGGAAGTACACGCACGGAACACACGACCAGCGTTTTCGACGCTGAAAACCCAAAAGCGCATGCGTCGACCGAGGAAGTGACCGGACAGAGGGAAATGGTCCAGGAAGTGCACACTACAAGGACGCTGGGTCCGGAAGCATTTCCGGCCGCTTGTGTCCCTCGCTTACTACAACAGCTACCACGTTTCCCTCATTCCAAAACACTCCGGCACGATGTGTGTGTAGAGGCAAACAATGGGGAACGGGGCACAGCTAGAGCCGGACGTGTTATTCGGGCCGCAGGCTCGCTTATCACGCCCCCACACACAAAACGGGCGCCCCAAGGGAAACAACAGAAGCTCGCACCGAGGCGCCACAACAACGTCGAGCACTCGTGAGGTCGTGCTGGAAGCGACGACGCCGCGACGAGGTAGCCTTCATATCCCCCACGTAGGGGTTCACTTTTGGGATGACACGAACCGTGAAAGCATTCTGTGCGGATGTAAGCTTGGCCTACGAGATCGCAGCGGCACCGCGCGCTTGCTTGCGCCAACCTTCCTCCATCTCGGAGGCCATGCTACAGTCCCGCGACATCCTCTCGTAAATTCTTACAGAGGAAGTCGAGCGTGCCAAGCACGGCTGTGTACCAGCTTGCCTGATCAGCACAACATAGAAGAGGTGTGCAGCACGGAATCATGAAAACACAAACCCTTGTCTTCTCTTCATGGGCGTGTGCACAAAAGGCGCGAAAAGGGGGAGGGGGGCAAGTCTGCCTCATGCCTTTACCTAATCGGGCCTGTCCCGTCACTGTTTAACGTGCATGGTTAAGCTGGTTATGCAGCCAAGCAGGTCTTTGACGATGACGGCGCGCCTGATCTTGCATTCCAAGAACTGTTTACTTCACGTTTCTACCCTCGGAAAGCCGGGGACCGAAGGCAGGCCGTTGTGAAAAGCACGTCATCGCTTCATTTTCATTTTTCCATCCATTACGAAGTTTTTTTAGTACTTTTGCGGAAGCGACCAACGAAAAAAAAAAAAAGGGGGGGGGGGGTGTAATAGAGAGCCCTGCGCACGCCTTTGTACAGGGTCGTCCACATCTAAGGTGAACACATCCAGAAGCGTAGCCAGAAATTATTTTCGGGGGGGGGGGGGGTTCAGCCCCCCTAACACCCCCCTGGCTACGCCGCTGAACACATCAGTAGTACTGAAGATATCATAGAAGCTGATGTTTAACAAATATTTCGGGAAATTTTTTATTGTGTTTATCGACACCATGATTACACGTCATATAACGAACATTTCTCTCGTGAAGTAGACTAAATGTTGTAGTTTTAACGGCTTAAATACTAATGAGGTCTTCACCTTTAGATGAGGACGACCCTACATATACATGCCCTGTACCTGTGGGAAATAAACTCGATCTCAAACCTGCACCGAACACAGCCCAGGCTAAGATGGGGGCAAACACCTACTTCGTTCGACACGGCTAACAGCACGCGGTCATCGCTCCAGTGAGAGAAGCAGGCAGATGGGGTTAGGGGAGATCCAGCGTGGAGTTGACTGCTCGCCGGTCCACGGGTGAAAGAAAGCGCGCTAACCAGCAGGCGCCAGACATCGCTCCACTTGCCTACATATTCACCGGCCTCCTGTCGACAAAGTCACCGCGCGACGCGCGATGCGACCGGTTTGCGTTGCTTTCTGGCGCGTGGCACCGTATACTATCAACATGACGCCGACCCGAGCGCCCAGTTCCGAGTTCCCACTTACGACTGCTTGGTCAGGGCACTAGTGCACATAAGCGCTGTCCTCGTTAACGCACAATGCTTTAAATGTTGGAGGAACACTTAAAGGGGCACTGACCCTACATTTCCAAGCTGAGTTTACTGCGCCAAACAGATCTCCTGTACACAGAGACGGCTCTGAACAAGTGTAACGATCAGGATATGCTCATTAGATTTTTTTATTTTGACATTAAAATCAATTCTTGCATGGCTTACCTATATTAGCCTGCTGGCGCAAGCGCTGCAAAAGCGCAATGGCGACTACGACGCCATCATATCAGCTGCGCTAGCTCGGCCGCAGTGGCGACGTGTTGGAAGTTACAGGGGGGGGGGGTAACTTTACATGATGCCCATGCCGCGAGGTGCGGCGTATGGCGCTGGATCGTGCCAGAGATCTTCAAAAATCATATAAATTACCGCTGTTGAGATTTGGTAGATGACAACACGCATGTTCACGGGAACCGATCTCGCAGGCTATCTCGACCGCGAAATCTTGCGTCAATACTCCTTCAGATGTAGAAGCAACGCCAAGTTCGTTTGAGTGGCAAAACGGACATTTCAAGAAGAGCCTTTTCGTTAATTTCTCAGTACACACGTTGACAACGACACGGAAAAAGAAACGTACCGCAAGCTTTCTCCTTTCAATAACGCTTCGCGCAGAAATTTTCGGGCCAATGAGTCCGCGTGACTTCGCGAATTATCTTTTTTGTTTATATTCCTAGCGATTTACCTTGTATATAGATGGGTCGTACCTCAATATAATGAACATGGATACAACGAATTGTCCGATATAGCGCAATAAACGCAAGATTGTCTGAATGCTGCTGAACGATGCATCATATTCATGCCTTACAACGAATATCACTTATAACGAAGTTATTTTTGTATCAGATTCGAGTTCGTTGTAGCGCGGTTCGATTGTATACCTCTAAATGGCTGCACGCTATGTCCAGAGGTGCCCAACCAACTTCTCAAATGTTACGTTTCAGTCGATGGGTTCTTAGTTTGGAACCGAGTTCATAAAAAATGGTATTAAAAAGATAGCGTCAGCACAAAGAAGTCCGTTCGTTTTAGCTACAGTCGGTATTACGTAAATTTTCCCCCATTCTAATATCTAATCTCAAGTTAACCACTCTGGCAATACGTCGCCACAACGAAAGCTCAGTGTTATTGCACGCCTTGACTCTCCACGCTATGGCCGTTCAGATAATTTTTTTGAAACCTTCCTATACACATACGTAGCTCGCACAACCATAGTATTTTAACAACTGCAGTCTATACAAATACTCAACAACTGAACGTTGGAATGCTGGTCGCCATCCCGTTTCAAGAGAGATTATATAATAGAGATCACCATCGTAATGTACTGTCTATCATCGTTAGTGCCAAAGGTCAGCAGATGGCGCCCTCTGCGATATTTATACATTGTATTGCTTCGGAGCAAATGCAAAACAGTTGTTTTCCGGCCGTCACGCGCGCCAGTTGTCCGACTGGGCCCCAGGATCTTCTCGCTAGCAACCGAAAAACCAACAGCTGTCTCCCATACAGGGTGCAAAGAAATATTGATGCACGTTTGTGTACAGTGACTCATCGTACTATACCATAGTCACCCGTCTTCATACCTCCCTCCCCCTCTTCCTTTCCCCCTTAACCCCGTGAGGAGTAGCACACTAGAAACCCGCCTTCCAGGCCGACCTCTCTTCCTTTCCCTTCATTAAACATTGTCTTCTTCTCGATGTACATTTGAAGCCGGTGGCGCAGCGTGCGCGTTAATAATTAGTTAAGCCTATCCGGTCTGCTCCGGAGCGACGGCATCACAGCGAAGCATGCACGAAACTCGCTCACAGAACACTTATACTACCATTTACAGAAGGGAAACTGTACCTTTGACAGTGCAACGGAAATAAGGGTAGCGGTGGCGTTGTGAACTAAAGTATCCGACCAAGAGATGGCGCTGCGAACACTATCATCATCATTGCGTTGGGGCAATATGGCTGCCGCATTGCTGGCGGGTGCGGGTGGTCGCGGTGCGCGCCCGCTTGTTCTGGGCGTTTATTCACTGCTGTCCGGGGGTTGTATTCGCGCGCGCGGCAGCCTATCGTTACTACAAACATTTCCGTTACGTCGCCAGGTGACCGAAAGGCCTCAACTGGCAAAAAACACGCCAAGCAAGTAAGCTTACATTGTTTATTGGCAATCGTGAATGTAGCAGTATACATGTAAACAAGCAGCACTGTCAGTTACAGAGTTGAACAATACATACAAGAAACAGAAATATCCATCTGCTTAATAAAATTGCCAGCTGAAACTGAGCAACTCTGCCTCTTGGCTCGTTCAGCATACCTCTTATAGTACGTAGAACGAAGAGTCAGACGATTTTCTCACTACACATGCGCGTTTGACGATTTGAGCGGTAATAAACAAACAGCATCAGAGCTCGCGAAAGATGCAGTGCCAGTAAGATTAGCCTCAGCCCGACGTATTATTTTGACAACACATTGGCGAGAGCCACTCGGCGCTGAAAAAAAAAAAAAAAAAGTGAAACCACACTGTTGTGCTAGCTATTCCTGTACATAACGTGTTCTCGTTATTGTGCTCAATATCCTTGTGTTCGTGCCTGCGCGCCGATCTTTTTACGATGAATTCCGAGCATTTAGCTCAACTTTCAGTTCAGCTAAGCTCGTGTGTTCTGGGAAAACACCATTTACGGTATCACGTTGAAAAGGAAACTTGGTTCATGTTGCAAAAGAGGTTGCAGTGACAAACACTTCAGTTTAGTAACTGTTGGCGAATAAGGAAAGCCTTAGCCTGAATCCAACATTTCCGCAAGTCAACATTCCTGTGAAGGTTGTCACGGAAGACAAGTTTCGAGAAGTCAGCTACCCTTGCTCGCCCACTGTTTATCAACTGACGTATGTGATAGCGGATACCTGCGCGTGTTCCTGAAAGCACTCATTTATAATTAAAAAATAATGATGTACCAGTGGACAGCACCGACAATAGACTGCACATGATGTGTGCACGCACAATAGAGACATTTGGAACAGTAATATACTAGACAGCTAGGAAGTGCTGGAAGTCATAATAGCAATGTTGGAAAAATAGGCAGTGAGTAATCCTTTCTGTCAAATGTGTATAATTAGCTTCTTTGTTTAATTGCTATGTTTTGCACTGAAAAATAAATAAATGAGTCCATTTTTTCTGGTGCCAATGGTGCATAGTCGTGAAAGACACTGCTTAAACGATGGACGATTGCAGAAGCTGAATTTACATTTTCATTCTTCACTACCTCCTAACTGTCTGCCTCACTCTTAACACGGGTGTCACACAAAACTAATAAGGCGGCAATAGGGGCTAGTTGGCGCGTCTTCATGCTTGTGTTGCGTTGCAGGTAGACTCGGACCAGAAAAAACGAGAACAACACAAGGTGTTGCGCATCACCTTGTGTTGTTCTCGTTTTTTCTGGTCCGTGTCTACCTGCAGCGCATCACAAGCATGAACACAAAACTAGCCTTTTTTGGATATATAGCTCACGCCAATATCAAAGAAATAGCAGTTATTACACATTCAAATCTTTAACATGCACAAACACTGGCCAACTCTATTGAACTCTGATTATATCTATTGAGTGCACTCATTTATTTTTCTGTTAAAAATAAACATACTTTTAAAAACTCCGTGTCATGTGTCAGGTCTGTTATCTAGAACAAATATTTGCTACTTGTCTGTGGTTCCACTTCACATACAGAATAAATTGCTTGCACAAATGCAACGGTGCTGTACCCTCTTTTCTGGATGTGTCCGTTTACATATCATCCCATTAATGTATTGGCGAAGTTCATTGAATAAAACTAAAGACTAAATTTTCAAATGCTTTACAAATTCAACAGCCTGTTTCATAGAACACTGGCCAAAATGTCCTTATGCACATGCTTCTATTCTCCTACTCCCATCATCAAACATTATTTATTCCAGAGTAGCGACCCGGAAACTATTCTCCAGGTGACCACTACACGAAATGTCTCGTTTAATGAAGGCACGGGTCTTCGCACACAGTTTCCTATTTTAGAACCTTCACAATGTCCCTCCCTACAAGGAATCGGTACACATAACTCTTTGTTTCAGCACTACTGTAGCTTTCCCTGCCATTGCTTTGCCTTCACAATTGTAGCAAACTATATTCACTGGGAAAAACAAGTGCTGCTAAATATGCACTACTACTGGCCCACTTGCTACCAAGTTACATGTGATACTCTATGCAAAATTTCACACGTAGATTAAAGTACAGTATGTGCACCCCAGCCCATCACATGCACTATCCAAGAAATTTGAAGCCAGCACATTTTTTCTAAACTGAGTAATTCATGAAGCAAGAAGCAATAATTTGTGGACCCAATTTTGTACTGCTTCAACGTACCGTACACTATCACTGCTTTTCAGTATAAGGCTTGCATTTGTCTGCCTGGTAAACTTTGGTGGTGGATAGGCGACTCTTGAGCTTCTTACGACTTGGTGTGGGTAGCTTGGAAACCAATGATCTCTCTTTTGTCCAGTTTTCTGAGAAGAAAAAAAGTTGAGTCATGAGAAAAAGCAAGAAAGAAATGATGAAAGACAAATTGATTCAATAAGTAAAGTGTCCACAACCATACCTTGTGAAGATTTTGGACCACGAATTTACTTTCAGTAGTGGAACATCCTCTGCTGACTTGAGGTAGGTTCAGAGATAAAGCATCCGAGCATGTGCTGATATGAGCAGTTTTTTGGAGGCTGTGGTTGGGTTGGAAGAGGAAAAAATAATTATTACTATGGTAGAAGCGTGAGTGGATTTGCGATTCGTGTCTGAGAAGAATGTATATGAGAGCACTGCATGAGAAAAATAGTGTGCACATAACAATGCTTTGTTTGTGAATTTGTTTTAGTGGTGACCTTCAGTGGACCGTGTCTGACCAAGCCTCAATTAGAGGATACTAAGCTAGTTAATTGCACAACTCTATAAACTCATGGTATGTGCAAATGTAATATGTATGATTGTAAACTTACGAAAATGTATAAATGCATATACATACTATAAGTTCACTTGGCTCTACCATGCATTGGACTTATGAGCATTTATCTCAGAAGACTAATTTGTGCAGAAATAGGTAAAACTTATGCTGTGATCTGCGTTACAAAGTTTAGCAGTAAAGATATTTTTTGCAAAAGTGAGAACGAAGTAAGTAATCTTAGAAAATGTAATTGGAATCCACAAGCGGTGCATCCGATCAGCTGGACGAGTCGTAAAACCTTTTGAAATGACAAAAACCCTAGCGCATGCAAAGAAAAAAGAAAGCTATGTTCAAATTCAAAGCAGTGCATTTTCACTCACCGGTGCGCACACCCCCATGGTGCATGGTTATTCCGTTTTCGTAGGTAGTCTCCGAGCTCTTTGCTGGCATTGAATTTTCACGCTGGCAGCCGGTGAAGCGCCGCAGCTGACGTGATTCACAGGCTTTAGAGACGTTCGCTTTGTGGCAGCGGCATGTTTGGCGCACGAACTCACATTGCTATATCAAAACTGATTTAAAACGGAGCTGCGTAACGCCGATCAAAGAAAACGACCGCGGTACAATTTGAAATAACCGACCAAAGCGCAATCGATGCCAATGGGCTGCTGCTTTTCGAGCGTCAGTGTAATCTCAATACTTGTCCTCAAACAATCAAGCCCTTGTATTAACTCTAGAAGTAACACAAAAACTGGTCCCTACTAGCTGCATGAAAAATGGCACGGTAACTGAGCTTTTAACAATCTTCTGATACATTCTGAAATAAAATTTTCGGCCGCGTTGAGCGCCCCTAACACGGAAAATGCGAACTAACTTATCCGACCGCTAAAAGAGGAGTCAGTAGCTCCACTCTCCGCGCATATCGATGGAACTCGCCGCGGTTGATTTTTTCGCCCTCTGCGGCGATCGCTGGAACTTGAGACTTTCCGGGGCCTGACTCGCTCTACTAACTCGCGGGGCGCCGATGTCTACAGCGCCCCCGCTAAGCCTACCCCTCCTCCTTCCAACCTTGCGTGCACGAAGGCCAAGCGACAGAGACAGCGCACTCCTTCAACTGCGCCCCCGTAGTCCCCTCTTTCTCTCTCTTTCACTGCCACCCAGACACGCGAGGGTGTCGCAGTCCTTCACGAACGCTCCTTCCTCCTCTCCCTCTGCAGTGTTGCGCGAGGAGAGAGTAGAGAGAGATAGCGCGCCTTGCGTGTTTACCCGTAAAAACTGAAGTACGATGCTGGCTGCTGCTGCGGCCACCCGCCTGCCTGCTCGCTCGCTTGCTGGCTGCACGCGAAGCCGCCGAGCGATCGCATCCCCGCCATTCAGGGAGGGAGCGTAGCGAAACGACCGGCGCGGAAAGGAGGCCAACGAACCCGCGCACGGACAAGTTAGCCAATGCGATCATGTGAATAAGCAGCTTGTGTAGTCCTTCCTTCGTGGTGTCTATCCAAGGAGGTTGTGTCTATCGCAGTAGGAGAAAACACTGAGGGAGCGCTTTGGCAATGTTTCCGGAACTTCGCCGAAGAACTTATTCGCGTCAAACTCTTGACGACAGCAGCGTCGGGGGATGAAGCTTAGGCTCAGTAATAATAATAATAAAAATTCAGGGCTCTTCTTTTCCACTACCGTGAAGATATGGAAGCCACCAAAACTGTGACTGATGGGTCCGGTATAGTGAATATTGCAATACTGAATTTATGTATTATCATTATTGACTACACTGAGGGAATGAAAAAACATACATGTACTCAAAGATCCCGGTGTTTATTTTGCGGTCTCAAAATGTTGTTTCTGAAGGTGCTGTACTGCTCTTCGTTGATAACTTGTGTCTTCAGCCAATAATAGAAAAAAAAGTTGGGTAATTAAACATAGTTATTGAGTTAAGGAAAAAAAAATTAAAATTGCGCGTGACTCTGACTTCTTTGTGTAAGCGTGGAACCAATACGATGAATGTATGACTGAATGAAGCCAGTGCGAATACATGCGCTCGGTTCAATTTGCTTCCGACGCGAGTTCCATTTTCAAATTCTTGGCTCAAGTCACGACGCACAGTTTCGTCTAGGCAGGCGCTGGTCTAGAATTCGACACTGTAGGGACGAACGCCGGCGGGTCGTGACGACCGTGCCAAACTCGACTGCGTTTACACTGATGTTGCCAAACGAGGTTTGATCGAGTCTAGATGCGAACCACTCGCTAAAGGTCGCTCCCGTCGCGTTCACTTCCGGGAACGAGAGTACAAGTCTGGAGGAGCTTTACAACTCGACTCGACTTGCTGAACCGCTTCCGGGAACCCGACGAAGCCGAATCGACCTGTCTTCGTCGTCGGTCTCTGCATCAGTCACGGATCGACGATGCCAGCGTAGTAAGTAGTGAAAGCCAAGCGATCCAGCTTACAGCTATGGTTGTATGGGTTGAACGTCCGAGAATCAGTCAGCGGCAGAAAAAAAAATAAAGAGAGGAGGGGGGGGTGAAAGAGTGGGCGTTCACAAAAGAAGAAAGTAGAGAGACGGGAAGACCGAAAGAACCGGAACAGAAAGGCAGGGACACTTACTATTGTACCGTAGTGCTAAGTACTGCAGCGCACTACTGTACTGTTAAAGGCAGAAAAAAGACACGCGCGCGCGCGCGCGCGCGCGCACACACACACACACACACACACACACGCACACACACACACGCACACACACACACGCACGCACGCACACACACACACACACACACACACACACACACCCAGTGCGGCTGGACGCGCACAGTTCGATCGTTAGCGCTGCCAACCGTCCATCACTCTCAACTTCGTCGGTGTTGAACGAAAAACGTTCAGCACCGACGTGGAAGCGGCAGCGGTCATCCCACTCGGAGCGACGATGCCCGAATGCTGCGAGGTCAGCAGAACGCCCACCAAGAGGCACGCACACACAGCTCCAAGGAAAAGCGTGTCGGGCAGGCGCGCCCGCGCGCAGCGTTCACCGGCCGATGGCCGAAAAGCAGGTGACGGACGATCGAGGCAGCAATTTGCCACGCGCGAACCGACCCTCGTCGCTGGGGATCGCGCAGAGCCGCACCCCGTTTGATGTAAGCCACTGACGACGTGAAGTAAATGACGGGGAGATGCGCATTCTGTGGCGTATGATTGAACGACTTGTGAAAAGTTATTTCCCAGTTCGTTCAATCATACGCCACAGATCAACCCCCCGACACAGGAACAACTCTCCAAAACCCATGTTCCATATTATCCTTGTAATTCATTCATTCATTACTACTACTACTACTACTACTACTACTACTACTACTACTACTACTACTACTACTACTACTACTACCACTAATAATAATAATAATAATAATAATAATAATAATAATAATAACAATAATAATAATTTATGGGGTTTTACGTGTCAAAACCACGACTTGATTATATATAGGAAGCACACCGTAGTGGGGGGCTCCGGAAATTTCGACCACGTGGTGTTACTTAAGGTGCACTGACATCGCAGAACGCGCGGTCCTATGGCATTACGCCTCCATCGAAATGCGACCGCCGCGACTTGGTTCAAACCCGCGACCTTCGGGTCAGCAGCCGAGCACCATGACCACTGTACCACCGCGCCGAACAGAAAACAGTCATGACGCTCTGTGGTCACATCAGGCCCTTCCGCAAATAGGCACCGCCATATCTACCAAGCAAGAAGAACATCACAACGCACTGGTCACCAACTTCAAGCCTCGAAAACCCCACCTCCCACAGAACTACATGCTCTGCTTAAAATTAGGGAGTCTCCTGGGAAAATCTGCAGTGTTGGCAGGGATGCATCGCGAATGCGTACATCAAAAATATATGAAAAGGGGAAATTAACAACCACCCGTTTGTAGCACGAAGCCACAGGGAAAGGCGTTGGTCCCGGGTTCGATACCCGGACCAGGGCGAACTTTTCGGCAACTAAGAAGCATTCTTTCTCAGAAATCCGTCGGGATTTCAATTTCCCTTTCTCAACACTTCCGCCACCTCGCGGGATTCCGCAGAACCAATTTGCAGTAGAGAGAGAGAGAGATGGTGTGCGTGCATATATAGCCCGGCAATTGCCGCCCTCACAAAGAGGAGTACTCTTGCCGAAACGTTGGCACCCAGTGGCATCCCTTTTTCTTCGACGATTTCTCAACACGCATACACACGTGCACAAACACAGACGAACCGTCGCGCCAGGAAAACAAAGGCACCACGCAACCAGCGGGGGGGGGGGGGGGGGTATATAGTGCGCCCATAAAAAGAAAAGGCGGCTATTGGCATCCCTCTGGGCCAGCCGTTAAACGAGAGACGACTGGGCTGCAACACTCGTCGCAAGAGCACTCGCGACGGCATTATATAGAGGCGCCCCGGCGATCTGTACAACGCCGACGACGAAGAGCAAACAAATCAACGCCAGCAGCAGCAGCAGCCGTTTATATCGGGCAACAACAAGCAACGACCGCCGCGGCGACGAGGAAGGAACACGGCGACGGGTCGTCGATGAAACGAGGGCGAAAATGGCGTGCAGCGAAAAATAAGACGCTCGTCGTGCAGCGCGAAACGCCGCGTTAGTCCACTTTCGAGCTCCATTTCCCAAGTCAGTCTTGACTGTTCTACCTACGTACCCACGAAGTAGTGTGCTTGTGTACACAAGCATAAGTGCTTGCGTATCAACGGACACAAGCACTTGTGTACATATACCCATTTGTCTATCTATTACGCGAGTGTGGAAGGCTTGAACGCAGAAGAGATAACTTTGGTGGCACCAAATAATTGGAAAGTAGGTGCGACTACACAAAACGACTGCTTGTTCTGTCGACGTTCCGACCAGAGCCCGTCCTTTTTCGAGACATGACAATGCTGTTGCTCGAGAGAGGCCGGACTCCGGCCGAAACGTCGTGAGCATAGGCGTGCGCAGGGTTCCCCTTCGGGGGGGGGGGGGGGGGGGGGGAAGGTGGGCGAAGGTTCATTGCAGCGCCCCCCGCTTCCTAGGAAAACAATGTATGGAGCAGACTTTCCCCCCTCCCCCCCCTCCCTCCTGCGCACGCCTATATGGTCGTGAGCGTAACACTTGACCGACTTAACATCTCACGTCATCATTAGAGGGACGGCTTCATGGGTCGTATTCTGAGACCACCACTTTTGGCGATATCATACGAAATTGTCGCTTTCAGAGCGCACTGACTGGCCGATTGAGGAAAGGCTCGGGCAAGCAAGTCGTCTCAGTCATTGGACGCGCGAGATTCCGCGTCACGCAAGGCGAGTGTCGCCGGAAGTGATCGTCTCAGAATACAAACCCGTGGCGTCTCCGTCATCGTAGCTCGAGTTCGGCTTGAATATTTGAGAGGTTTAAGTGCCGCGGACCCCGAACGGTTTACGTACGCACGCTCTTGCTTTTTCCTTCGCACTCCCAGCCTCATTCACATAGAATAAAAAGGAACGCAAGGGCTTGCGTACGCAAGCCGCTTTGGATCCCCTGGACCAAAACTCTAATAAAGCGGTTCCTAATAAGCGGCGGACCCCGTCACATATTTATTTACTTCATATATTTATTGAATACTGTGAGCCTTTTCAGGCCTATAGATTGACATATAGTAAGCACAGGTACGAAACAAGGCTAGTGAATGGAGGGGGGGGGGGTCCGGTTTTGTTAGACATAGCCATGCGATGCCAATTGGAAAGCGCGGGGGGGGGGGGTCATTTGCACTTCGCTAATTGTAGCGCAGTATATCAGTATCGGGTAAAGGAAACTGCAGAAAGTGAACGCAAAGCACGACTCGCCGCCAGTGGAACATACGAAACCACGTACCACGTCCGCGTTTACTAACCACACCGGGAAAATGCGCGTCAACACGCGCCCAGCGTGGTCCCGTGTATGTTCCTCCTCCACATCCCTGACACCCCTACTCCAGTAATTACGTCTTATCACGATGAATACGAACTGTATGCCTCAACTTTCCGCCTTACACTAACGCGCGGGATGAAAACTTAAAGCTGGTGTAGCAAGAAAGTGAAGAAGCTAACTGGGACGGGCGTACACTGCCATCGTTGGAAAACGCGGCGGTGAGAATCACGAGAAGCCCCCAGCGGCACATAAGCGCGCGCGGCGCGAAAGAGCGAGTCTATAATAAACACATTTACGAGCACGGCCACGAAAAGGACCCGGGAGGGCTTGTAAGTTGAACCCTCTAACAGATTCCTTTGTCTATTTCTACTTTTACAGCGAAGCCGT